>NC_091177.1:14516898-14554398 GCF_040958095.1 Procambarus clarkii
ATAACATACTATATCTTTTTTCCATAGCCACAATGCAACGCCCCGATTGGCCTAACAAACTACCTGTTTTTTCTTAGGTTAAATTTTGTTTTCTCCTTATGAAAGAATAAACAGAACTTTAATTATGTATGAGGGTCTTTCTTCCCAACTTCAAAATTAACGTACATCTATAGGTTAGGCAGTCGAAAAAAAATCATGAAAACTTGCCTTACTTCTCAGCAAGGGCCGATTTGGTTAATAGCTACGACATATCCAATATATTTATACATAATAGATTTAAATATGTTTAATAGCTAAACATGTATATATTTCATTTCTCTACATATCTATAAATGTGTATAAACATTTATATAATACCCCTTTTTTTACATATTACGTTATATATTATATACCTGTATACCTATCATTATGATTAAAAATATTAATCATTTGTTTGTTTAGAGATATATTGAAAATATAATAATTTATTATCATACATTAATTATATTTACATTACAATATGACTACATACCTATTTCTCCAAAATGGCACGAAAGCTATATACCACCATCAGATGCAACGATTAAGCACACGGCCTTACCTTTCAATAACAAACATGTATTTTCAAACTTAAACCACACTCATTTTACAACTATTCCACGTAACACATACCTTCACCCGCCATGGAGGCAACTACGATACTTCATTCCATTACTACATTTTTTTTTTTTTTTTTTTTTTATTCACTAATTTTTACATACATCAATGTACAATATATTATTTTACACAACATTTCTTATTTATCAAACACGCCGCGAACGCTATGGATTTGCCATCACAAACAAATTTACATGTCACCCCATACACAATTACATTTAACTGCCCCAGTACCGGCACGAAAACAACTATCTCCCATATTTCTAACATTGTGCAAGTCATAATGGTATACTATCCCTAATAACACATTTCTACAACTCCATTAATGCTCTCATTGTTTCCATTTTGACGGTAACTATGCTATGACTTCTCCTCATATTCATCTACTTACACCAAATTTCACATTCATCTCTTATCCACATGTTAAGGACTTAAATCTTTCACCTCCCACCCATTTTCCTACCATATGATAACGTACCACATTCACTATTTTCGCATAAATCAATATTGCACACTACATTATGACCTCAATTTTTGTCATGCCACTCATCCTCTCAACGCTTCCAAAAAACCATCACCAACTATACATTCTTATACGTTTCCGCTTCTGTACAATGTATATCTTACCTATCACAAATACAACAACCTTTGCCTCCTATCAACAACCCTATATGATCACTATTCTTGTTTATTCATTTCTTTAACGACTATTTTTTCAATATCTATTTACTGTTCCATATATTTCATTTCACCAACCGCGCCCCCCCCCCTCTCACATTAAACTATCTTCCTTTCATTCAGACTTCTGTATTACTTCATTATACAACTGCTTATTTCTTGTATCATATGCGCCTTTCTGAAGTCGTTTATGTTACTGCCGTCGTGTGATCCCGCCGATACTTGCGCTCAACACGTTTTTCTTTGGTGCGCCTCTAGCCCAAACTGGTTCCGCAGAACGTCCACTCGACGCGGTCTTCCATACTCTCAATTCCCTCCACAGTTCAACAATGATGCTCATCTCCTCATCTAAAACAAATACGTTTATATTTTTACACTTAATATGTATGACATGTCTACATAATAACAATGCCCTCTTCTTGCCATATACTTTTCTATCAATCACCCTATCTTCTACAAAACATTTATTACATTAACATTCGATTCAACTGCAATAATACTGTACAAATTTCTAACATTTCATGCTATTCACATTTTATAATACCTATAGTAAACAATTCTTTAACCTCTCCTAGACATTTATAGTCAATATAATTCATACATTATAATACAATTTCTGGAAAATGAAACAGTTACATTATTACTTTCAACTCAAAACAAATAGATTCAAATACATCCAAATTTGTGCAATATTATATCTACAAACTATATGTTTTTCCCCTCCTTTTACAACACCACACTTGTATCTATTGCCCCTATGACAACTGCAAGCCCGCCTCAACTCATTTCCACAACAACCAATTGCTCAATCATTCAATATATTATATACAATTACATTTCGGCCATATTCTACACACAGTGGAACTAAGATAAAACTATAAGCACAACGACTTCTTCCACTACAATTATTCTTTTACATTTTACTATTTCTCACAGGTCACAACAAATCCACGAACGCTATATACCACCATCAAATAACCCTAAATATTCAAAGGGCGCTAAATATCACTAAGGATGCCAATATCAGAACACAAACGCATAACGCAAACGATATGAAACGCGTCAGATTCTAACAATTTCCTATAGTCGGACAAGCGACCACGAGCGACGGTCCGAAAACAAGACACGCTCCTCCTCAAATTATTTATTCAAACATCCACAACTCTAAGGAGGACAATCCATTTTGAACATTAACAAGCGGTCCATTAAGCAACTCACTTTACCGAGTATGCCAACCTTGCTACAGCCATTTCCAACCGCCACTTACAGTGACAAGGAAGCCCATCCCATGGGAACTACACTTAACAGTACACAATTTGTTACAAACTACAAAAGACAACCCTGCAAACTACCACAATTTGGACCTATGAATAACCGGGTAAAAGTGACATTACAAAATACCTTTACAGGATATGCGACAAGATCTCATAGCGTCAGCATCCGCACGCTACTTTCAAGCACAAATATGACTGGGAAACAACAAATTCTAAGATTTTATTTTTACTATACATAACACCCAATATTGATTCTCGACGACCACTGGATGGACAACATTCAACGACCGTACAGCCACGAGGTCACTACGAGTGAACTACAATAACAAAACAGCAGCAAGAGACAATAGCATCAACTTCAGCTGTGACAATGCTAGTCTCCGAAGGGACGTGACAAGTCCGGTCACAAGAAAAACAAGTAATAAAATATACTGTTCACAGACTTTCACGATTCACTGAACATGGAAACGGAGCAGGAGTGCGAAGAAGTGCTCAAGGAAAAGGCGTTTCACAACCATAGGAGGGGTAAAAGCTTTAGTGATGCGAGTCAACGATGTACAACACATTGCAAGGCCAACTCTTAACGGAGGCAACGAAGGAACAATACAAGGATATACATTGCAAATACGAACTGAAACAATCCTGTAACCAAGATAGCCAGACATAAAGAGGGAGGAGGTGAACACGAACGGCATGTATGTACATGACAGGTATGTTAGGCAGGGCACAATTCAAACCATAACAGCTGAGAGGAACGATGGTGTAAGGACCCCACAATATAGCTAAGACACTACCAATCACGGCAATCACATATATACGAAGCCAGTGTCAACATACAAGCTGAGAGCAGGACTACAACGAAAGGCACCACAGCTGAGGCACAACTCACTATGGTGCAAACCATCAACACTTAAGAGTAGAAGGGGAAGCAGAAGAGTAAACAGGGCAACCATAATCGATTTTAGAAAGGACGAGAGAGGAATGTACAGACGACTGTGCGCCTATCCGGCCGCCCCCTCCCCACCATGAAGTATCGGACAAAACCTGAAGGAGAGTAAGGGCTTTACAGCATTCAACTATGATATGGGGCCGATCTACACTAACGAGTGTTAAAGATTAACCCCAAAACATTAACAGATTCCCTATACACAGGGAATTACCATAAAAGCAACAAAGACGGACGATGAACGACATGCTTGCCAGTACGTCATAGCACAAATCTTAAACGTAGATAACTTGAAGCAATGATCTGTGGCCAAAGACCACACGGAATCAAGTTCAAGCCCCCACTTGAAGTTGAGCCAAATCACCACCCAGACACCAAAGGGTATCATCATCCAGAAACAGCAGAGAACACACCACAAAGAAGGGACGAAGGAAAGAAGACCACCAAGGGCAACTAGACATAAATAGTGCTCAGAACACTACCTTCGGGTACATCCTCATATTGCCTAAATGGGCAGAGAGTGGTATCAAAGCTCACTCAAAAAGGAACAACGAGAGGAAACTTTGGACGAAGAGAGGGAGATTACCACCAAGTCCAAAACAATAATCTTGGGACAATACGATACCACCAGGTGATGTCTTCAGCCTCTTCCAGGTCAAAAAGGACGCCAACACGGAGGTCTTCACACCAAAAACGCTACAAATATAGACCTTCAAGTTCACCAGGACATCTGTTGTGCTGCGGCACTTGCAAAAAACAAAATTGTGAAGGCGAGAGGTGGTGATAGTGTTCTAAGAACCACATCAGACCAACGTTAATCATACGTTCAAAGAGCTTGCAGACAACTCAGGACGACCCAAGAGACCCTCGTTTCAGAACAGGGAGGACAACAGCATCGAACCAGTCCCCAAGGCCTCACAGATACAATCAGACCCGATTAATACCTACTCAGTAAATACCAAGACGTGCACGGAGGGAGATGGCGAAGCATCTCAATGTATGTCATCCGAGCCCGCCGCCAGACAACCTCATAAGAGAAGACATAGGGAAGGCCGAGATGGCTTCAGATATCTAAAGAATGAGATTCAAGAATAGGCTTAAGAAGAAGGTATGATTGAAGATAACAACCAGAGCTAACAGATGAAATGTGGGAACGAAACTCACTCGCGACCTGCAACGGGTCCGCCCCAACAATACCACAGAGGTGAAGGACAAGAGACATCGGGAACGAACTTACCCACTATCTTGTGGATACACTTCCACATCTGCTGCAGAGGACTTTCGGACATAATAGACAACACATCCAACACACACGGTCCTATGGCCCACCGCACTCACATTCCAAAAGAAAAGACTATACCCTCTGCCGGCAGCAGTACCTCTTCCACGCACCACGCTTGCAGCAGACAGCCCAAGCACATTCCACCAGGGAACGCACTTCCGCGTTCCCTGAGAGGAAGAGCGAGGAATAGAGTGGAGGGCAGCATCGAAAACCGTGTCATGAAAAAGGACGAGGGTGCGAGGGACAGGCAGAATGGAGAGGTTGGAGACAGCACGGAGGGTAAACAGCCGATAGTCAGCCTCGGCAAACCGCCACGTATGTAAGGAGAGGGGAGGGGGTAAAACAGAAAAAGGGTCACTCCCATGTGGTCATCAAAAGCCAACCACTCACAATTAACTTGACACATCACGACCAAAGATAAATATCAAGACAGGAAAGGCTGCAAGTCCGAGAGTCTAAATGAGTAGGCTCACTACAATTCAGAACAGACAGGGAAGAAGAAAGGATGAACGGTTCGAGAAGGCAACCCCAGGTGTTTGTCAGAACATCTCCCCAGAGGGTATGTCGACAATTGAAATCAACCAGCAGGAGCATAGGCTCCAGCAAGGAGTCCAGGTGGTGATTAAGATCAGGAAGAATAAGCGGGACAGTTAGGGGGAGATAACTAGAACATTCTACCATTTATGCACAATGACACGGCCAGCACAGCGTTGGTAAGGACATGGAAAAACTAAGGGGGAGGAAGGGAACATCAGAGCGAATCAACAAAGCAAAAGAGTTATATGCCCCATCAACAGCTGGGGGGGAGGGGAGGGGGGGGGGGGGAAGGAATAGCCATGGAAGCGACCTGGACGAGCACCAAGCTTCTGAGGCTGCAGATAGACAAAAAGGGGAACAAACCGAAATTATAAGTTGGAGGTGAAGGAAATTGCCATAATATCCACGAATGTTCCACTCAAGAATAGACATCGACAAAAAGAGAAAGGATAGCAACAGAGAACAAAGAAGAAACAAAGGTGAAAAAGGAATGCAGCACTTTAGAGAAGCTCAGGATCAGAGAAGGAAGGGTTAGGGGGCATGGCTAAACTGAATAAAGATGGAAGAAAGGGAGCGGGAGGACACACCAGGTGGATGAGCAGGGTCCGGAGGAGGAGACAACCAAGATGCGCGGTCAAGGACAGGAGGAGGGGCAGAAACATTCAAGCGCACCTCAGCAAGGGCAGCAACTAAGAGGGAAGCGGTGGAGGGGGGTGGTGGCCAAAAACCTCCACAGCACAAACAGGGGGCTGTACCAACGAAACGAGGGGATGGAACAAGAGAGTTAGAGATAGGGGGCAAGGAAGACAGCAAAATTTTCTTACCCGCCGGGAAGGAGGAAGGATATGAGCCAGGCTTTCGCTTCTGACCCTCAAACAGGTGTTCCACCAGCAATGTACTGGGCAATAGACTCGAGCTTCTCAATAGATAAAGAACGAGAGCGAACAATATGATCTCCGGGAGAGTGATGGACATCAGCCCACACAGACAGGCGGCGTGGAGAGCCAAGACACAGACGAGAATGATTGGAAGGAGGATCAGAGGGAGACGAGGAACAACACACAGGAAGACATGACAGACTGGGTACAAAGAAGGGGAATCCCAAACAGAACCATGAGGGGGACTATTCGGAACACAAAGGACACAAATGGGGAGATGTGGTGGTGGGCGTGTCCAGGTGTAAGGCCTGGAAACGGTTCACACTGAGGAAGGTCCCAAGAACGAGGACAGGAAGAGTGCAACACGCCAGCATAAGATACGTCAATGAAAGGGGGAGACGGCGCACTTGGCGCCTCGCCTCAGGAATAGACAAACGTTCCCGGTGCTTCAGTTGAGGACGGCTACCTCAATTTTATAATGTATACATGCGCCGGACAAGGTAGGGCGGCCCTCACCGCAATTGAGGCAACAGGCCTGGGGATAAGTGCACTCCAACTTAGAGTGACCCTCGCCTCCACACCTGGAGACAGGACTGGAGCATTTGAGTGCACCATGTCCAAACTGCCAGCACTTATTACACAGCCGAGGAGATGCAATATACTGAAACGGAGCATCTGGAACCAGCAAGAATGACAAGAGGGCGGAAGGGTCCTACCACAAAAGGGGCTGACAGCGACGACCCCGAGGGGGACGAGTAAACGTTTACATCTGAAGGACAGAATGGCCTGGAGCTTCCAGGAAATGCTAGAAGGATAAAGCGGCCAAGCAGGTGGTTTCATCCTGAGGAGCAGCAGCAACGATACGTGAACCGAGACGGGTCGGGTTGAAAGTAACTGAGGAATCAATGGAATCAACAAAGTGCCTATGAAGGGAAAAATCAAAGTACTTAATCCACATGGCAGGACCAAATAAGGCATGCTACGAAGTAGTATGGGAAGGTACCATACGAGAGCAACCATGGCGGGGACGGCGGTGAGAACCTCTTAGAAAGATGGGTCGTAAGGCACAGTAAAAGATGGAGCCGTGCAAGGGGACGAGGACCATACAAGGCTTGGGGCTCGACCCTACCAGAGGGAGGGAGAAGATCAGGTAGTAGTCCGGTCTGGGCCCAAACCGGGCCCTGTAGCGGGAGCTACAGAACTCTGTCTTCCAGTACAGTCTGACTCTAGGGGGGGGGGGGGGGAGGCCTGGTCGCCAACCCCATGAGCCTGGGAAAGAAGTTGTGTCGCCGTACATGCATCATTTTAAAGGTATGGGACCACGAACCAAGGGATACTACCTACCAGGGAGGTGGAGCGCGGGCCCGTGCAGGAAGGGGTGCATCGTCCCCAGCGGTGCTCCCACTTTTCAACAGGGGAGTCTTACTACATAGTCCATTCTCCCACACCGGTGCTAAGACCCCCATTTTCCCTATCGCCCCAGCCTGGACACCCAATCATCCACTCAGGGCGGCCCATCACGGGTGACCCTTCCAGCGGGTGGTCCGATGGGTCACAAGGCCCCCTACGTGGTGCCCTTCTGCACGTACACTACCCAAAGATGGGCAGGAGAGGGGGGGGGGGGGCAAAGGCAACCCTCACCAGTCACAGGGAGGTGTACGTGAGCCCTCACCACAGAGGGGCTCTTTTACAACTATATTACCATTCTTTCTTACCTTGTATGCAACACGTATACTTAACACCTCAAGGTGTGTCGTCCTACAGCAACTACACAGGAACTTATCAGGGTCTTCCCCAACCAGAGGGAGCCGGTCCGCCGAGCGGACACCACACTGGACTTGTGATCCAGTGGTCCCGGGTTTGATTCCAGGCGCCGGCGAGAAACAATGGGCAGAGTTTCTTTCACCCTATGCACCTGTTACCCATCAGTAAAATAGGTACCTGGGTGTTAGTCAGCTGTCACGGGCTGCTTCCTGGGGGTGGAGGCCTGGTCGAGGACCGGGCCACGGGGACACTAAAGCCCCGAAATCATCTCAAGATAACCACGTCTCGGGTAATCAAGCATCTCACCTGTGGAAACATTCTAGTCAGGATTCTATACATTCATATAGGATAGACATGTTAAATACCATACACAGCACCTCTTCTTCCATAACGCACACAACCCTCCAATAACCAGACTCTGAAGCAACTCGCCCACGCTTTAAACCGTCGAGTAATCGAATCTATTTGGTACTCTAATGTCCCAATTTATTACTATCATTTTACATTTAATGATTTACTCAAGTCTCCAAACACACATTTATAGGACAATAATTGATTACTTTTTCCTAAGAACAACCTTTCAGTACCTTAGGAGGAATGGGTCAACGGTCTTCATGCACGTCGCCGTTCAATCCCCGACCTTCGAAGTGGTTGCAAATAATTCTACGCATTTTTCTTATGCTCATCCCTTTCCAGTTTATTCGTAATGCTTTACCCTGATAACTTGACAAGGGAAGGAATGTTACAATTGTAACTATACATGCAAATATCAAACAGCATTATGAACCTATTCCAAAATGTACCACACAAACCATTATAAGCTTTTACAGTAATTCCCCTTTTTTTATTATTAACCTAACGGTCGATAACACCTTCGACAATATTGTACTAATTACATAACCGATATAATTATTAAAATCTCCTATTTCACCTACAGGCAGGATACTTAAGTGCATGTGTTACCTACTTAGATAAATGAGCTCCAAACTTTTTACCGTTTATACTTTCTGCCCAGTATTTTCATACAAACCAATCTTACCAAACGCCAAACAATATTCTTCTAGGCTTCATTTTTATTATCTAGTCAATATTTATATTCAAACCTATTACAGTCTTTGTATATTATTTTCACATGTCTACTAAATTCAAACTGCTTTATACAACTAAAACAAATGCAACATTGCAATTCATTTCTTCCACCTGTGACGAGGACTCAAACTATAATACTATACCCCCATCATAACTCACCCATGACCGTGTGCCCCACTCAACACATGTGCGCTTATACATCAATTAACACCATAAACGTGATTAATGTCAGTGCACCACTTGTGGTCGCACAAGATCTGCACATCATTCCGTTGCCATCCTCCACTACCACCTACACAGTAAACAACACATACTGCCTCGAGGTTAACATCTGCAGTTGAAATTACCGACTGTTTTGTCGCAAAGCGACCTGGTTCGAACCTTTACATCCAAACCACGATTCAAGATTAACATTTCTGGTTAAACATTTTTACGAGCTCTTGGTCGTATGAATAAGTATTATAATAGTAAATTAGTGTCAATCATTATTACAACACATTACAATCTTTAATGTTACTATCACCTCTTACACACTTTTTGCGACCTTGCCTATTTACTCTAACATTACTCGGCGGTAAGCCGATGGCTTCTCAAAACTTTCCATCTGTGATATTAAGTCCAATCTAAGTAACCTAGTAACTACAACTTTATATTGGCGATTAAATATTTGGTGAATGCGAGAACGACAACCATATTCAAACACTACAGCCGGCACGGCGCTCAATTTTCGTTCACACCTCATTTCTATGATTTATATGAACATCCTTGTCAATCATAGCAAACTTACCGTTAGTTCTCAAACCTATACTCAAATCACCCTCTCAAACGTTACTTTACTACTAAATTACTTTAGACATCGGCAACAAAAATTTTTCAAGAACTTGTACCATAAAAACTCACTGCAAACTTGAACACTACATTCTCCCCCCCTTACATAAACATTATCCCAGGGTTACACTGATCAGTAGTCCTACAGGTTACCATTTGTCCTAGGAACAAAACACGCTCGCCTGCTGTTTGCCAAGCACTTTGTCCAGAGTTCGTATCCTGCGCGGGGACGATTTGCTGCACGTCAATCCTTGACAATTGACTGTTGGTAAAGAGCTCACAGTTAAGTACCTGGTTAAAACTTATGCGGATCGTATTCCGCTAATTATTAGGAGTAAGGATTTGCCCGATACGCTATGCGTGGCTGTACAATAGTATATATACGAATATTTCTCCGTAACGGTCGAAACGCCGCCAGAGATTACTTTCACGTCCACGTGAGAAATACGTTCTTCCTCTCCCTTTAAATGATAATTTTTGGTCACTTTCCATCCACCCTACTGATATTAGTGAAATACCTACGTGTTAACTTGTACAATAATTGTAAGTAACTTAAATATAGGCATAGTGTACTTTGATTCAACCTCAAATCCGCACTCCTTCCACGTATTTGCTTTATTACGACCTTCTCAAATGCAAATGTCACCTTTCGAAATAGTTTAACAAGTACTTAATTTTAACCACTCGCTACTCACCTAAACATCCAAGCCAGCTTAGAGGCACAGTTTGTTCAATTTTACGTAAGATTTTTTACTCTGCTTCGAAAAATGGTACGATGCAGCTTTGCCCCATTCAAGCTGCCACAACAGTAGTGCTGTTAGCATACTGACCTCTGCCGTCGACACCTAACAATTTTAACCATGCACACAATTACCACTGGCTCACCTTCAGGTTGTAATGTGGGGGGCGAAGGTTGAACGTATCCCAGGTTTATCTACGAGGATTATCACGAAATGTTCACTACTACAACTGATGAAACTGTTGGGCTGGCGAGGCTCTGCTCCAGGGTGCGCCAGCTAGTCGGTTATTACCTGCAACATGGCAAAAAGTTAGCGGCTGCAGGAAATATACATTATTCAGGACTATGGATTACCTAAAGACTTTGCAATTGCAAGCTTAATTGAACTGTTCTGCATTACTTTTGGAAACACTATGAAGTTTCACTTTAATAGGTGTAAACTAATCAAGGTTGCACATTCAATTTGTTCACCAGCCGTTACCCTTTGAGGGGCTAGTAGTAAATTAACCACTAGCCGGACTAAATATTACAAACGGCACTAGTACATACTAAACAGCTTTGGAATTCCAAGTCAGACTAGATGAGCATTATCTTTACTAAAATGATTTGGCTCATGCCATACGTCAAACCTGCAGATTTACAATTTTTTTTTTTTAGTATACGAAACTTACGGTAACTTAACCGGCTTAAATACATCATTTCACTTATTAGGTGCGATGCATAACACTATCCTCCCTTGCCAACTGTTAAATGTAACCTAAACCACTCACCTGCACCATGAAGCCTTCCACTGTTACATTAGTCATCTTCATAGGCTAAAGTACTTTTCCGCTTATCTGGTACACCTCAGCCACCAGCTTCTGGTAAGTACGTCCACACTGCCATCAAGGGTTTCGCAGATTCCACCGTTTCCATCATAAAGTTCGTCTCCTGGGTCGCCAGTCACGTCATTTCACGTTCCCAATACCCACAACACACCTACGGTAGTTGCAGCCGCCACGAGTCGGCAATCCTGAAGGCATGGTTATTAATGACAGTATCTAGGTCATCAATGGTAAAGATATTTTAGTACCTATTATTAATAAAGATTAAAATACCACCTTACATACACCCAAAAACACGGGGATATAAAGTTTGAAAAATAGTTATTTTGCCACCTAGATATCGAGTTATGAGGGTGTATAAATGGACGGAGTGTCCCTAGGGGTCTGTTGGGCCCCAGCGACCCATTAACATCAACTGGGTTCCAGCACGGGGCGCATCAGACCCCCTAACACTACCACACCTATACGACCCTTTCACAGGACTTCTAGGGGCAAAATAACGCTCCGCTCCTCCTCAACGAGCAGGTAGACTCAACATCCAATCACGTTTCCCCTTTTCAATTGACGTCACATTCTCGCTAGCTGTACTCTCATTGGTCGGCTCGACCTAATTGGATACTCTAATAGTTCATATGAGATTTATTTCATGTAACTTTGAAATATACACACAAAAAGGTATTATACCCCGCTTCTTGGTGTATACACACTGAGTTTACTTTAGTTATGGACTATGTTTATGGCTAAAAGTATCCCTGCTGAAAGTTTGGTAAACTATTGTAGTGACCTTCATAACCATCGACAGGGTGGTACATTAAGCTCTTTTTGAAACTTCTGACAATATCTTCACTATATTACGCTGCCAGTCCTTATAAGTAAATGCTAAATACTCATTAATCTAGCCGCCAAACCCATATTTTTACGAAGAAAAACATTTTACATTCGAATCACAAATGATGACGTTCGAACATTTCTTGAACCAGTGCTTCGCTGACGCCCTCTATTCGATTCGCAACGCTGTAAATACTTCACTCACGTACTTCAAATACATATTATCGCCAACACAACCTAAACGTCTAACCTAACCTACGCCTAACTATGCCTTGAACTTAAATATATATATATAATACTAGTAATTTATAATGAAACTATTTTAATACACAATACTGCATTACGGATGGAGGGGGGAGTGGAGGGGGACTATATATCAGGATGATCATGAATATATATTATGAGTATATAAATATACAGAATAACAACTTGTTAACATTCAGATCCAGATCGAGACCGGATAACGACGACGTCTCCACCGACAGTACCAGCTTTTCATTCAACACATTACCTGATGTTTTAATGCCTTATTCCCCTATTTCTTACCCTATGCTTGCCCTCTTTATTCCTTTCACCAGTCACACCTTTCACGAGTGTATTCAACCTCAAGATAACCCGTAATCAGACTTAACTCCCCTCCATCGACCCCCAAGACGCTTTCACCAATTTTAACATGCTGTTCGTTCAAAATAGGATTTTTCTCACATATAAACTAGTATTATTTTTCATTAGCATATTGTGCATATTTAGTTATTGGTTAGGTTAGGCATTTAGGTTCTGTTCGCGATTATTTGTATTTGTACTACATGGGTGAAGCATTTACAGCGTTGTCGTTCGAACAAAATTCGTCAGTGAAACACTTATTCCGGAAGTGTTCGAACGTCTTCAGTTCAGAGTCATGTGACAGCCCGTCCTCCAAACAAAGACCCAAAGATCATTACATGCACCAGCCAAACCCCCTGTTTATGAGTGAAAAACGGTTTACACACGACTCCACGGATTTCGTTCGAACACTTCCGGAACAAGTGTTTCACTAACGAATTTTGTTCCAACTACAACCCTATAAATGTTTCACCCAGATACTACAAATACATATAATTGGCAACAGAACCTAAGCACCTGACCTAACCTAACCTATGCCTACATATACACAATATGCTAATATATTATAATATTAATTTATATTTAAGAAAATTCCCGTTTTGAATGAACAGCATGTACAAATTTATGAATGCGTCTGTGGGGTCGACCGCTGGATGTAATGGACTTGAATCGAGGACGGGTTGCGTGCGAAAACCGTCTTAATTCATTAACAGGGGGTTTGCCGGATACATAGAATGAACTTTGCGTCTTTGTCTAATGGATGGGCTGCACTTTTGCCCTTCGTTTAAGAGCATGGGCTGGTATTTAACCCAAAGTTACACCTTATGTTCGAGGTTCATTCATTACTTGAAGGTGTTCGAGATGAGAACGAAACCTTGTAAAAAATAGATCCTTCAGTAACTATGACACTTTGTTTACCATGATTTTTGGTAACTTGATTGCTCTTTTTAATATTGACATTAAGAAAATATTTCGATTCATTGAAACCGTACAGTATAAGATGAACAACGCCAGCAATGCCGTCATATTATATACATTTATATTTTGAAATGTATATTGATATATATTTAACAATATATTATTTTATGTATCTCTTTACATATATAAAAATGTATTTGTTAGTAAATCACGAAGAAATGAGCTCGTGATGAACAATGTCAGACAACGAAGGAAGGATTAACAGTATATGATTCAAGGTAACTGCAGAAGGCCGATTGACGCATACAATTAAGGCACCTCGATCGTATTTATATTATCCACCCAAACTCATTATATAATATATATATATATATATATATATATATATATAAATATATATATATAAATATATATATATAAATATATAAATATATATATATAAATATATATATATAAATATATATATATAAATATATATATATAAATATATATATATAAATATATATATATAAATATATATATATAAATATATATATATAAATATATATATATAAATATATATATATAAATATATATATATAAATATATATATATAAATATATATATATAAACATATATATATAAACATATATATATAAACATATATATATATATAAATATATATATATAAATATATATATATAAATATATATATATAAATATATATATATATATATATATATATATATAAATATATATATATATATATATATATATATATATATATATATATATATATATATATATATATATATATATATATATATATATATATATATATATATATAACCTACGCTTGAAACAATCAAGAGATTCTACTTCTATTGTGTTGCGCGGTGTGATATGGTGTTTTGCGTGCATGGTAAAGTGGGATATATACTCAGGTAAGGTTCCTATTAGGTGAGTCAAACCACGGATCTCAGGTGCTGGGGAATGACTGTCTAAGGGTATAACTTTTACAAGCCATGTTGTCCCTGTTCCTTAATAATCTAATTATTCTGGCATTCCAATTGTTTGTTGATTCTAACTTAAACCGCGTATATGAAGGTGGTTTCTACAATTCTTCCTTTGAGTGCATTTTACTTGTTGACCCATACAGGGTCAGAGTATTCCTGACATCTCGTCGATTCATTTGCACTGCCAGCTTCCACTGATGTCCTCTCGTCTCACAGAACACGGCTTGATAATGGCCCAGAACGGACCAAAACGATGCTAATTCTTCAGTTTTGTAGGTTCGATGTCTAACATTTTAAAAGGTTAACCTTTTTCCAGAATTACCAATAGGTTCACAGGCGGGGATGGGGAGGGGGGGGGGGGGGTTCCTATTGCACCGGACCGATCTCGTCATTACCATATTGGATATGTGGCCTATAGAAACAACAGTGGGAAAGTGTGTGAGGCTAGCGGCAAGCGTCTGTCCTACACCCTTGGACAGATACACACTTTTTATGGATATAGATGGCTTTTCGCATGTCTATTTTAAAGTTAAACACTAATTATCGTGGTGTTATAATTGTCTATTGAAGCCAGAACTCAATGTTATTTCATTTCTTATTTGGGTATGAATATATTTATCTATTTATCGTATGAATATATCTCTAGAAGCTCCTATATCGTATATCATAGTAAATGCGATTTATAAGCCTTCCTGTCTTGTGTCCGCTACTGCAGACTCGATACAAACCCATCAACGAATATCCGCATGATTATTAAAGCCTTGTAGATCAAAGGCGTCTCCACATAATGGTGGTGAAATGGAACAATGAGACTTCGATCGCTCACTAGTCTATGATCAACAGTGCTATCAGCATTCATAAGCTGTTTTTTGTTTCCATAATTAATACGTGATCATGTACGAACACAGTCTAGGCAGCTCGATGCCGACTCGTATTAACAACGATGAAAACAGTGTTCTCAGATAAGTCAACGCATCGTTCACCAGAGGACACTTGATTCATCACAAGAGAGGTCACACCAACCCAACAAACATTAACTTTACCCCACAATAACTGATTATAAGTACTCCATTGTTTAAAGGAAACGACTCTGACTAAATAATAGTAAAAATTAGTCTTCGAGGTTTGGTGACTATTGATAATTAATCCGATCAGTCTGGATTACTAGTTATGAAATTTCTTGCTCGAGCAAGAAAATTTGTAAATATCATACAACTCTCCACACAGTACATTTTGAATGTTCTAGACAAATATAAATGAAAATCCTAATCACCACTAGTCTCCATCAATGAAAAACGCATCAAAATCAACTTAAGCAACAAATCAACCTGCTTGATTAGCTAGGCTCGCAGTCCAGTGGAGTAGAAGCAAATGAGGCTGTGGGATCCAGGACGTCGTGCACTAGTTGTCTAGACATATATGGTGGCTAAATGATGCTCAAGCGACACATACAGTATATAGTAATTATAACTCCAGTCAACAATCTTAAGGAAAAAACCCCAATAAAAACGTCGAAATAGTTGCAATGAGTTACATTGTTGATTTCCATCATCAGTACATACAAGAACATATTCCACATTCTTAACCGTAAATAGAGCAATGTCGAGATCTACATGAAACCATTCTTTTCGGTGGACATAAATTAACGTGCAATTTACGTTTACTGATGTTGTAAAATGTTCTAAACACACTTTGAAAGCACTGCATCGTTTTACACTGTCTTTTTTTTTTTTTTTACATATATACAAAAGTTGTTACATTCTTGTACAGCCACTAGTACGTGTAGCGTTTCGGGCAAGTCCCAGGAATACGACCCCCATGAAGAAACATTTTTACAACCAAGCACCTATTTTACTGTTGAGTTAAACACAGGCTACAGTTAAGGATTTGCGCCCAGTAAATCCTCCCCGGCCAGGATATGAACAATGACAAAGCGCTCGCGGAACGCCAGGTGAGTGTTGTACCACTACACCACGGACACTCTTCATAAACAATGGCCAAATGCCCATTAATTCACCTTAAACACCCGCTGTTTATGGTTGAAAACAGTGTTTGTGTTATGGGTGACCTAAATTTGTGTAGAATATACTGGAACAATAAAACAGGCAATGCAGAGGCTAAAGATTTCTTATAATTTCTTTTTGGCATAAACATATTACATAAATAAAAGCTTAAAAGAGGAGGCAAGAGCGCCACATCATAACATAACCACAGTAAAAGAATACAAGAAGACGACAACAATAACATGAAGGCAAATACAAAAACTACGCACACAACAGAGCACAACCTAAACACAGTCACCAGAACCCAGGCTTATCCGGAAACACAGTCCGAGGATATTTCGCACAATACGCATCCCATTCAGCCCATCTTTCCGCATTATGGAGCCCATGCCTACCCCAGGGGCAACGCATAACATCCAGCACGGGGCCCCCACTACCGGCGCCGATCGGACGGGGACCCCCGGCACAGGGTCCAATGGCACAGTGTCCTGCGAGACTGCATCCTACTTCAGCACCAGGACGAGATCGCGACTCGCACTATCGCAGACAGCTGGGGCCACAACCTCCCGTTCCAGCAAGCCCGAACTAAGGGGCGCAGGGAAGAGCACATGAGCAGGCAAGGAGGAGGGCACAGGAGCAGGCAAGGAGGAGGGCACAGGAGCAGGCACGGAGGAGGGCACAGGAGCAGGCACGGAGGAGGGCACAGGAGCAGGCACGGAGGAGGGCACAGGAGCAGGCACGGAGGAGGGCACAGGAGCAGGCAAGGAAGAGGGCACAGGAGCAGGCACGGAGGAGGGCACAGGAGCAGGCAAGGAGGAGGGCACAGGAGCAGGCAAGGAAGAGGGCACAGGAGCAGGCACGGAGGAGGGCACAGGAGCAGGCACGGAGGAGGGCACAGGAGCAGGCACGGAGGAGGGCACAGGAGCAGGCAAGGAAGAGGGCACAGGAGCAGGCACGGAGGAGGGCACAGGAGCAGGCACGGAGGAGGGCACAGGAGCAGGCAAGGAAGAGGGCACAGGAGCAGGCACGGAGGAGGGCACAGGAGCAGGCACGGAGGAGGGCACAGGAGCAGGCAAGGAAGAGGGCACAGGAGCAGGCACGGAGGAGGGCACAGGAGCAGGCACGGAGGAGGGCACAGGAGCAGGCAAGGAAGAGGGCACAGGAGCAGGCACGGAGGAGGGCACAGGAGCAGGCACGGAGGAGGGCACAGGAGCAGGCACGGAGGAGGGCACAGGAGCAGGCACGGAGGAGGGCACAGGAGCAGGCAAGGAGGAGGGCACAAGAGCAGGCATTGTGGAGGCCACAGGAGCAGCCACAGAGGAGAGCACAGGAGCAGGCATGGAGAAAGGCACATGAGCAGGCATGGAGAAGGGCTCCGGATCACCAGACTGCACCACATGAGCATCCACAGGGACACGCACTGCACACAAATTCCCAGCTCCAGACAATGCACCGCCACGAACCACCGCGGAAGACACATCAGCCGAAGGAGTGGGAGGCGGGGGGATGGGGGGGGGGGGGGGGGGAAGAGTCCACAGGCGCCACCTCCATGACACCACCACCAACCTTGAGGGGGCAGCAGGCGCTAGCCCAATATACAACGCACGGCCAACATCCACCGAAAGAGTAGGCACAGCATCCACATCACCACTCTCATCGGCCTCTGGGACCTCCAGAGGATGGGGGGGAGGGAATCCTCCTCCCGGATGATGTTAATGAGGTCCACACCACCCGCACTGCAACTTGCAGCCATGAACTCCGACATACTGCACTGGAAGTAGGTACGAGGTTGACTAGCGTAGAAAATCCAGAAGTAAAAGCCCATGAGCTTGACGGAGGACAGGATCGGAGTCCTCAGACGCATCTTGGTTATCTTGAGATGATTTCGGGGCTTCGTGTCCCCGTGGGCCAGTCCTGGACCAGGCCTCCTTTTTTTACACCCCCTCCCCCAGGAAGCAGTCTGTAGCAGCTGTCTAACTCCCAAGTACCTATTTACTGCTAGGTGATTAGGGGCATCAGGGTGAAAGAAACTCTGCCCATTTGTTTCTGCTTCCACCGGGGACCAAACCCGGATCCTCAGGACTACGAATCCGAAGCGCTGTCCACTCAGCTGTCAGGCCCCAGGCTCATTGTCAAGGTCCTGATCACATTTGGGATGCCCCGCAGGCAGCCAGAAGAGACGACATTCATACGGACGTGAAGGTCACGCCTGAACTGGCTGAAGTAATGTCACAACAGATCCTTGGGAAACTCAAACAGGGCGCCATGCACGACCACATACGTGGGCGTACCACTTCGGTCCGTCACGGTCACGGACCCAACATCACCAGGTAGCTGGAATGAACGCCCGTCATATCTGTCAACAAAGTCTCTGAAGATGAGGAAGACGATGATGTTTCGGTCCGTTCTGGACCCATTATTAATTCGATTGTGATTTGATAATCGACAGGACGGACCAAAACGTCGTCGTCTCTTCATCTTCTGATGTGTGGTTCAGTCTTAATTTATTCAGCCACGTTATTGTGACTCATCGTCTACATGAGTCATGTTTAGCAAGAATCTGAAGCTAAACAATCAGTGAACAAATGTTCGGAATGAGACAGATTATGCAGTTCAACTTTGGTCGCTATACTAAGCAATGGATATAAATTAACTTGAATGAGATCGGAGAAATATGACAAAAGTTAATCCTTGGCATTAAAAGCCTTTCATATGATGATAGGTAAATTTTTCTTTTTATATTCCTTAAAAAGAAGAAGAGCGAGGAGTGACATGGATAGAAAGCCATAACGAGGAATATATATTTTGGATAAGTTTACATAAAAACGGGACAGATCTGGGTAAATTATGGTTCTGAAAATAGGTGTTTGATCTGTTGGAGAAAATACCTGACAACATAATAGACATGGGGTTACGTGATCAACCGCAGGTCTGTCACATATATGAGTGAGTTTGAGTGCATATACAGTCTAGTGTGTGGACGGGGAGGTATATAGCATATAACACCTGTCTCGTATGGGGCAATAGGCCATCTGTAGTTTCCTTATTTCTTATGTTCTTAAAACATGAACACAAAATTTAGGCCTAATAATACACCAATTTCTAATAAATATTGATGATATTTTATATACGACACAATGCCCATTTTTGAATACCTAGTGTAAGTTAATATTGAATGTCTTGCAGAAGGGTCAGGCGCAGCTTGGAGGAACGTAGCTTTAGGAGTTAAACAGACGACTGCCGACTCCTATTAGCTGGACGAAAGTAAATAATTATCAAAAGAAGGCACCAAACCGGGAAGGCCATGTAGCACCATCAAATGTGCGGGATAATCAGAGGGCGCTCAAGACAAGACAACAAGACACACGCTCGTCCCAGAAGTCTGGACATTGAACAAGGATATGCACGACTGTAAGAGGGACAATGCAATTTGGACAATAAGGAGCAGGGCGGCACTCCATTAAGTGACCATGAGTTAAACGAGTATGGCCAATACGCAACCTCACCAGAGTTGTTTCCCAACGCCTGTTACGGTGGTAGGAGGATGGCCACGAGGACACACAACTGTTTAGAGTACGCAGTTTGTTAACAGTAACAGAAGACCAACAAGCTTACCAATGGGTAAGGATGGAGGAATAGATAACCAGGTAAAAGTCAGAATAAGGTCCATCTCCTTTACGGGAGATGGGACAAGAGCGGACAGCTTTCCTGGTGCAGCATCCGCACGCTCATTAAAAGAGACACCAATATGGCTGGGAACCCAGCAAAACTCAACTGACTTAAATTTACTGTGAATAAGAAACAGCCAATGCTGGATCTCGACAACCCACTGGATGAACCGGATTAAAGGACCTGAGAGCCATGAGGGCACTACGAGATTCAACAACAACTACAAAGGAAGATTGACAACGAGAAAGCAGGAGACGAAGAGCAGAGAGAATAGCATAAGGTTCCACTGTGAAGATGCTAGTCTCCGGAGATAAGCAACACATATAAGTGCAATCAGGAAAAACAACAGAGTAGCCTACACTGTCCGCATACTTAGACCCATTGGTGAAGATGGAAACGGAGCGGGAGTGAGAAGAAAAGTGCTCAAGGAAAAGGTGTTTAAGAACCATAGGAGGGGTAAAAGCTTTAGTGATGCGGGTTAAGGATGTACAAAACTGCAGAAGGGGGACTCTCCATGGGGGCAAAGAAGAAACACAAGGAGAAATATTAGAAATACAAACTAAAAGAGAATCTTGTATGCGAGATAACCAGACAGAAAGAGGGAGGTAGTAAAGAAGAACAGGAACTGCAGGAGGGACAAAAGTTAAAGCATGACAGAGGTGAGAGGAAGGATGTTGCAAATACCACTCAAGATAGCGAAGGCAGTAGCGATCACGGCGGTCCTGGAGAAATAGGAAGCCAGTGTCAACATACAAGCTGAGGACGGGAGTCGAACGAAAGGCACCAGAACTGAGGCGCAACCCAGTATGGTGTAAAGCAGAGTTTAGACAGAACGAGAGAGGAATGTAAAGCAAGGAGAGTGCGCCTATCCACTCCCCAAGAAGTATGGGACAATACTCGAAGAAGGGTAAGGGCATTAGAGCATTCAACATGGAGGTAAGAGATATGGGGCGACCAAAACAAACGAATGTCAAAAATCAACCCCAAAAGCTTAGCGGAATTCTTGTACACAATGGGGTGACCATAAAGCAACAAAGAAGGAGGAAGAACGACATGCTTTCGAGTAAAAGTCATAGCACAAGTGTTAGATGTAGAGAACCTGAAGCCTTGATTGTTGGCCTAAGACGACACGGCATCAATCGCAAGTTGAAGCCGGCATTGAAGGAGAGGCGAATCATCACCCTGACAGCAAAGGGTAATCTCGTCGACATAGACAGTGAAGAAGACGCCAGAAGGAAGAGAGGAAAGAAGACCATTGAGGGCAACCAGAAAAAGAGTAGTGCTCAGAAAACTACCCTGTGGCACACCTTCGTATTGCTGAAAAGAGGCAGAGAGAGCGGTACCAAGCCTCACCCGAAAGGAATGACGAGAGAGGAAGCTGAGGAGAAAGAGACGGAGATGACCACGAAGGCCAAAAGAATGAAGTTGGGATAGAATATGATAACGCCAAGTGGTTTCATAAGCCTTTTCCAGGTCAAAAAGGTCGGCAACAACGGAGGTCTTCGCAGAAAAAGCAGTACGAATATAGACCTCCAAGTTCACCAGGACAACTGTTGTGCTGCGGCACTTGCGGAAACCAAATAGAGAAGGGAAGAGGTGGTGATGGTGTTCTAAGAGCTACACCAGACGAACGTTAACCATACGTTCAAAGAGTTTGCAGACACATCTTGTGAGGGCAATAGGGCGAAAGTCCTTAGGGGATGTTCCCAGAGACCCTGATTTGCGAACAAGGAGGACAACGGCATCGAGCCAGTCCTCAGGGACTGACGACGACTCCCAGATCCAATTATACAGACTCAGTAAATACTGAGACGTGCACGAAGGGAGATGGCGAAGCATCTCATAATGAATGCCATCGGGGCCCACCACCGTAGAACCACAGAGGGCCAGGGCAGACCAAAGTTCAGAGAGAGAGAAAGGATCATTATAGGGAAGTCGAAGACGAGTGCAGAAATCTAAAGGACGAGATTCAAGGACAGGTTTACGAAGAAGGGAAGATTGGGGAAGATGAAAACCAGAGCTAACAGAAGAAAAGAAGGAACCCAGTTCGGTAGCGACCTGCAACGGGTCCGCCACAAGAGTACCACGGAAGTGAAGGATCGGCGAGACATCGCAAACAAACTTACCCACTATCTTGCGGATACACTTCCAGTTCTGCAGCAGAGGAGTTTCGGACGTAATGGAGGAGACATAAGACGCCCAACATTCACGTTTAGCCGTACAGATGGCCCTACGGGCCACCGCACTCACCTTCCAAAACAAAAGAAAAGAATCGGCCGTCTGCCGGCGACGGTGTCTCTTCCAGGCTGCACACTTACAGCGGACAGCCCGAACACAGTCTGCATTCTACCAGGGAACACACTTCTGCGGTCCCCAAGAGGAAGAGCGAGGAATAGAGTGGAGGGCTGTGTAGAAGACGTTGTCATGAAAAAGGAGGAGAGAGCGAGGGAGAGGCAGAAGGGAGAGGTCAGAGAGAGCATCACTGAGGGTAAAAATAGGTTCCAGTCTGCCTTATGAAACTGCCACCTAGGGAAGGAGAAGGGAGGGTGAAAAGAGGAAAGGATGGGGAAATGGTCACTGCCATAGAGGTCATCAAGAACCTGCCACGTGAAATCTAAGTAAAGAGACGAAGAGCAAAGATCAAGATCAAGACAGGAAACGGTGCGAGTCCAAGAGTCCAAATGCGTGGGCTCACCAGAATTCAGAAGAGACAGGGAAGAAGAGAGGATGAGCGGCTCAAGAAGGCGACCCCGGGTATTTGTCAGAACGTCACCCCAAAGTGATTGACGACAATTGAAATCACCTAGCAGGAGCACAGGGTCCGGCAAGGAGTCCAGTAGATGTTTAAGATCGGGAAGAGAAAGCGGGACACTCGGCGAGAGATAAATGGAAAAACGATGTACCATTTCCTCACAAAAATACGAGCAACAAAACAATGGAGAGGCGAAAGAAAAAGTAAGGGGACAAAGGGAACATCAGAGCGAATCAAGAGAGTAGAAGAGTTAGAAGTTCCAGCAATAGCTGGGGGTAGGGAAAGAAAGGAATAGCCACGAAAGCGACCAGGACGAGCACCAAGCATCGGCTCCTGGAGACAGACACAAAGGGGCAAAAACTGCGAAATCAGAAGGTGCGGTTCAAGGAAATTAGCATAATAACCACGAACGTTCCACTGAAGAAGAGACATTGACAAGAAAAGAAAGGACAGCAACAGAGAACAACAAAGAAACAAAGGTGAAAAGGGAACACAGCACGTTAAAGAAGCACAGGATCAGGGTCAGGGTCAGCGAAGTCAGGGTTAGGGGCCATGGGTAAACTGACTATAGAAGGAGGGAAGGGAGCTGGAGGACCTACCAGGGGTGGACGAGTTGGGTCCGGAGGAGGAAGAGCGGGGATAACCGAGGGTCAAGGACAGCAGCAGGAGGGGCAGAAACCAGGGAGTGCACCTCAGCAAGGGCAGCAACTGAGAGGGAAGCAGGGGCCAAAGAGACCTCCATTGCAGGAACAGGGTGTGGAAACACCGAAACGGGAGGGGATGAAGCAAGAGAGACAGAGGTAGGGGGCGAGGAAGAAAGTGAAGCCTTTTTACCCACCAGGGAGGAGGAAGGAGAGGAGCCAAGCGTACGCTTCTGACTCAAAGAGACAGACTTCCCAGCAACAATTTACTGGGCAACAGATTCTAGCATCTCAACAGGAGAAGCAGAACGAGAGCATACACGACGGCCGTTAGGAGAGCGATGGACATCAGCCCGTACTGACAGGCGGCGTGGAGAGCCAATAGACGGAAGAGAAGGATGGGAAGGAGGATTGGAGGGAGACGAGGAAGAAGACACAGGAGACATGACAGACTGGGCAGAAAGAAGGGGAATCCCAGACAGAGGACTAGGAGGGGGACCCTTTGGGACGGAATTCAAAGGAACAGAGGAGGGGGCGTGTCAGGATCTAAGGCATGGAAACGGTTGTGAGTCTGAGGAAGGTGGGAAGGACGAGAAGAGGAAGAGCGCAACACGCGAGCATAAGAGACGTTAGCATAAGGTGGGAGACGGCGAACTTGGTGCCTCCCCTCAGGAAAAGACAAACGCTCCCGGTGCTTCAAGTTGAGGACAGCTGCCTCAAGCTAGTAATGTATACACGCACGGGAGAATGTAGGGTGGGCCTTACCGCAATTGAGGCAGCGAGCCCGGGGAGAAGTGCACTCCAACTTAGAGTGACCCTCGTCCTCACACACAGGACAGAGAGAGACAGTACTGGAGCAGCGAAGTACTCCATGCCCTAACCTCCCGCCCTTATTACAGAGCCGAGGAGAGGGAACGTACTCCTGGACTGAGCACCTGGCACCAGCAAGAATGACAGAGGGCGGAAGGGTCCTACCATCAAAGGTAATCTTCACAACCCGAAGGGGTTGATGACGACGACTACGAGGGGGACGAGTAAACGTGTCTACCTAGAGGACAGAATGACCCTGGGCTTCGAGGATGTGCCGAATAACATCGTGGCTGTCCTGTAGATTCCGAACACCGGTTGCAACATGGGGCAGGAGGAGAGGCATAGAATCAAGAGGGAGGAGATCAAAGTATTTGGCCCACAAAGAGGGACCAATCAGGGCTTGATGCGCATCAGTACAGGAAGAAATCGAGTGAGTGTGGCTGTGGTGCAGACTGCGTTGAGAACCCCCAGAGAAAGAGGGGTTAAAAGGCGCAGTAGTCACAACTAGAGACTGAGCCGTGCCAGGGGACGAGGTGGTCACCACTGGGGGCTTGGGGCTTGACCCAACCACAGAGGAGGGAGGAGAGCCGAGGGGAGTAGTCAGGAGGGTCAAAGGAGGAGCAAGGTCGGGGCCCAATGCAGTGGGGGCTACACAGCCCGATCTTCCAATCTTGCCGGGGACCCCCAGGGGTGCGTCGTGAGTATACGTCCCACTAACGCCACCTTAAAAACCGTCAGTACGTCGAGATTGGGTTCAGTGAGGAAAGGGGGATTGACAATAAAAGGGTCCCCTCTCGCTCGAGACGTTGGGTACTGCAGTTGTACGGGTGCAAGAGTATGCCTCCTCAAACACCCGGGTGTCAAAACAAAAGAAGGCCAAAATAATGATCAAAACAAGCACAAGGCCAGCGGGAAATGACAACGAGGAAGGAAAAGGGAGGGGGGGGGGGGAGAAAACCAAACAAAAGGAAAAGAAAAAGGCATCTAGCAGAATTAGAGAGGACAGCAGCAGGAGCACAAGACTACAAAAGGACAAAGGACTGTCTTAAGGAGCATCACACTCCGGCAGCCGCCCACCAAGCCCCCTCACGGCAACAACGAGCTGGACAGGGAGGGGGTAGCTGGACGAAAGCTTTCCCTTCCCATAGTTCATGGTACAGCCCGTTCTCCTGAGGATTCCCAACGTTAAGAAACTGTTGTACTAAAGTGCCCTTATCCTAACCTACCAGAGGACCCAAAAGGAAAAACGGGACAGTATGTCAATTTCGCAAGCTGCTACCATTTTCTAGTATGACGTTTTTTTTGCCTTAGGTAAAATATACGCCATTAGGAGGACGAGTTGCTGAAACAACCTGTCCTTTTACAAATTACATCAGAATTTGGCCCTTTGCCCCATATGGCCGAAAATGGACATAATTTGAAAATTAAAAAAAATTGAAAACAAATTTTGGAATTTTTCCCAAAACAGTAAATTAAGGTTCCTATGGTAGGTTATGAGGGCAGGAAATTCTCCTAAAGTTTCAAAACATCATCAAAACTGTTATTTGAAAGTTTCCTGTCCTAACCATACAGCATAAGCGAGAGGACTTAAACAGAAAACGGGACAGTACATCACTTGTGTGAGGTTATTTAATTTAAAATTACATCCAATTCTGACCATAGCGTGTATACAAGCAAAAAGCGATGTTATTTTTAAGAGTACGGGTTGAACCGAGGACCCACGAACCGAAAACGGGACATCATGTAAATTTCGCGAGTTAGTCATTTTTAATACATTAGTTTGTGGCATTTGAGAAAAATATACGTAAAAATGGGATGTACTATTCTAGAGAACTGGTTGCACGGTAACCCTTACCCACTAGTTTCCCTGGAATATGTCCCGCCAATCTCTTAATGATCAGTTACCCAATTATTGCTGGATGAACGGAAGCGTTCAGTTACGGATTGGCACCTAGGTAATTCTCCCTAGCCAGGATACGAACCTAGGGCAAATCATTTTTACTTTTACACCTACTCTAATTTACAATTAACCATTTGTTAGCCACAAAACTTTTCATTTTCATTTTCCCTGATTTTCGAAAATTTAATTACGAGAAATAGCCCAATCACTTTCTTTATAGACTGAAAATCCCTTCCTGTGCTACAGCGATAACATCCTGACAGACAGGATGATAACATCACAGGATTTCTGCTTCGTCAGTATCGAAAAACGTCTATTGAATTACCAACCGACTTACTTTTACAAGCGTATTTCATATTTATAAAACATTTACTTTGAAATATATCCAGACGATGACAACACGTCTTCATGGAGTGCTCGCCTGGCTCTTAGCGGAGGCAGACGTGTCGCTTGTGAGCTCCTGGTGTACTGGTCAGTGGTCGTTTGTGTTTGTAAGCGGGGCCTTGGGGCCGTGCCGGATGAAGGGACGGCAACCCCCCCCCTCTCTCCCTTGTGAACCGGAAGGATACTATTGGCTGGGAATTTACTGGACCAGCGTCTTATCCGGCACTTGAGGTGGTCATGATTTGATATATTGCGAGTGGATGTGGCGTCTGTGTGGGGCATTCAACTTACGTCCAGGCATCTTGTGAAATTCAGCTCTACGGCTGTGTACCATGACTTTGTGGACTGCTATGATGGGAGGACCCTTACTCTGCCTGAGGGTGGTGGTTCGGTGGAAGTCGGATAGATGCAGTGAGACTATCTATGTGGCTGTTCATGGTGCTCCCTTTGAGTTCCCCGACTCCATTCTCCAGCGTCACTTTACCCAGTATGGACCGGCATTGAGTGTCCGGGTGAATGCTATCTCCTCCAGGCGGTGGAAGGGTATCCCGAATGGGACCCTCACTGTGGCGATGCGACTTAAGGACCCCATCCCTTCGTCTCTCCTGCTTCTAGGCTTCACGGTGCAAGTATTCTATGTGGGTCAGAGCCGGACTTGATTCCGGTGTGGACTATCGGGCCACCAGGCTGCGGGTTGTGGTGCGAGCCGGGTTGGCCAGGTGAACCTCTTCAGAGAGGAGGATTTTTCCCCGTTGGCGGCCCCGGACCTATCCCCAGGTGCTGCTGTGATGAGTGATGCTTCCCAGTCGTCTGGTACCCCGTTGCTGGTCTCTGATGCCCGCCTAGATGTGGTTGGAGGTGTGGGTGTCAAGGTGGTAGTTAGTGCGACCCTGGCTCCCCCGCCTCGGCCACCCCTGCCTGCCCCATCTCCAGTCGTGTCTCCTGAGGTGTGTGGTCTAGTGCCCCCTTTCCTCGAAGCTGGGCCCCGGACTGCACTGTCTCCGGAAGCTGTGCCTTCGGAACGTATCGACGTGCATGCAGTGATGTCTCCCGCAGTGTGTGGTCCTGTTCCCTGGGTTGTTGAGGTTGGAATGTTGCGTGATCGTGCGCTGCATGGAGTTGCACGGTCCCCCGACGGTTCAGATGCAGTGCCTCCTAGCTGGGGGTGATAGTTCCGACGACCTGCGTCCTGTATCCAAGAGGTTGCGGCGAGCTTCGAGTCTGTCTCCACCTCGTGGTGAGACCTGGGCCGACGTCAGGGATTTTTGGCACTTCGGAAATTCGTCTTCTGTGGATGGTGATGTGGGCGACGATGTTGGGGTGTGCCTGTCTCTCATGTGGGCCGTGTGGTGGGATTGTCACCTGGTCCTGTGTCTTCTCCGGCTGCCTCTGCATCCCCGGTTGCTGGTTCCCTTGGGTTGAGAGTTTGTGGCGCTGGCCGAGGTTACGGGAGGGGGGAGAGGACATGATGATGGTTCTTAAGAAAGCTTCTGGTCCGGCAGCCCCCGTGCCTCTGGCGTCCATGTCTGTGCCCTCCATGTGTCTGCCCTCGGTGATGCCGAGCTGTTGCGCGGCTGTCATCTGTTCAACTGCCCTGCATCACTCCGCCCTCTGTGGTGTCGGCCTCTGCGCCATCGCCCTCTATGATTTTGTTCCCTGCGGCTCTGACCGTTATGCTGCCGGCCTCTGTACGGCCGGCTCCTGTGCTCCAGCCCCTTGTTGTTCCACCGCCTGTACCGCCAGGCCCTGTGTACCCTCTCCCCGGGTAAGGGTTACCATAATGACTTGGCACTTTCTCCTGATAATTCCCTTTCTCTTTTCCGTGAATTCCGCCCTCCCCTTCCTCCCCGTGACATCCGTCTCCGTGATAGTCGTCGCCGAGATGGATGTTCCTGACTTTATTTATCACGCGCGGTGGTCGCGTGGTCATGTACACTCGTCTGCGGAGGAGTGGGCTCGGTGGGACGCCTACAGGAAAAAGTACCCTCGTCGTCTATATCCAGATAAATATTATGATGATAACTGTGTGTGTGTGTGTGTGGTTCTTGATTTGTATTGCTGAGTTTCCGTATATGAACAATATATATATATATATTTTTTTTTGCTCTTTCTTCTAGTCTGGCGGTTCCCTGTGGCCCGGAATTCATTGTTCTTGTTTTCATTTTGTGTACTGTACAGCTTTTATTTGTGTGTGATGTTATAATGTTCATGTTTTGTTCATGTGTTTCTTGCCTTGTTATTGTTGGTTTATAGTGTTCTTGTGCTTTTTCCTTTCTGACTGTGTTTAGGTGTTTACCCATGTTTGTTTCTATTTTGTGTATTATACGACTTTTGTTTGTGTGTTTGTTATACTGTTCTTGTGTTTTGTTCATGTGTTTCTTGCCTTGTTACAGTTAATGCTGATGTTGATGTTTTTTCTGTTATGGCTGTAAATGTGTGTTTACCAAATAAAAAGAAGAAGAAAAAAAGGCACCCAATTACTGCTGGGTGATCGGAAGCGTACAGCTACACAATGGCACCGAGGTAATTCTCCCTGGCCAGGATACGAAGCTAGGGCAAATGATTTTTACTTTTGCACCTACTCTAAGATACAATTAACCACTCATTAGCCACAAGACTTTTCATTTTCTCTGATATTCGAAAATTTAATTACGAGATATAACCCAATCACTTTCTACAAAGTCTGAAAACCCCTTCCTGTGCTACAGCGATAACATCCTGACAGACAGGATGATAACATCGCAGGATTTCTGCTTCGTCAGTACTAAAAAAACCTGTATTGAATTAAGAATCGGCTTACTTTTACAAGCGTATTTTATATTTATAAAACATTTACTTTGAAATATATCCAGACGATGACAACACGTCATCATTAATACGAACAGTTTCAACAGTCAATGCAGGAATAAAGTTATACTAGTTATGTAAAGTTACATGCAAGTACTAAACCACTCTGAAGGAATGTTAACAACATATGTATCATAATATGTATGGATTATAATCAATTCATGAATGAATTATGATTCATACATGGAGAACGTTTACCGTAGCGTCTGTGCTCGTTAGACTCGAGTAACAAATGGCCAGATTTAGACATACTAGTGGTAGTAGTAGTATGCATCCATCAGTCTCAGGAGACTATGGAGTTGCGGTCTGGGGTCGGAGTGTTTAGTATGTTTAGACATACTAAACATTCACGATATATGCAATGTACGGAGGTCCAACCAATACGTCCACCACAGTCTGGAGTCAATACGTCCACCACAGTCTGGAGTCAATACGTCCACCACAGTCTGGAGTCAATACGTCCACCACAGTCTGGAGTCAATACGTCCACCACAGTCAGGAGTGAATGGGTTTCCATACACTTTTCCTGGTGGTTTTCTGTGTGCTGAGGGTTCCGGCCCTCGCCTCCCTCCGGGACTCACCAAACGTCTGCCTAACTTGGTTCATCAGTCACAAGGCACATTAGGTTTCGACGCTCAGGCGACGTGTATATTACCGCATGACTTTGCGTGTTCCACTACACCGGATCACATCCACCACTTGTGTTGGCTAGACCGACAACACTCAGGTGTTGCTTGACCCATTCGGTCAGGTAGAACGAGAGGAAAAAATGTAATTGCCATGCCTGTTACAACGACTCTTAATTGCGTACATTGGAACGCACTGCCGGAAGAGTTGGATTTGTAGATTAAGGAAACTTGCGCACGAGACGAGTCACATGCTCAAGCTCTTCCAGACAGCCACGGCCACGGAGCGCGTGACAGTTCAGGCAAGCTAACAGGGGGGAAATTCTCGACTCTCGCACCTCCCTTAGTCAGGCATGGACGAATCCAAAGTGATAAGGCTGGCCAAGTATCACACAGACGTCTCCTTAAGACGTCTCCTTAAGACGTCTCCTTAAGACGTCTCCTCAATAAAATTAGAACCATAGTTCCCAGCTCTTGATAAATGACTACATGCATGAAAGGAGTTTATGGTTTAATTGCATTATTTAATCACCATTCTCGCTGAAAAGAAAGTGTACACTGCATGTACACTGAAAAGTCTAATACCACCTTCCTAGATCTTAAGTTTGCCTTTCGCATTGCAAGCCGAAATATCAATTTAAAATGAGTTCGCCAGAATGGATGTTGGAGGTTGGTTTCTGTACTTGATCAGAGGCTACTTATCAAAAAGATCTTCAGTAGTAACGTTTAATATCATAAACTTTATGCCTAGCAAACCCAACAAACACGGTGTACTAACACTCAAAATGTTCTTGACTCTTTATTTGCTCTCATGGGAGGCTATAATGTCGTAATGGCTTGGCGTTTTCCCCTTGCTAATTCTCCCCCGCCTTCCCCTCTCATGTGGATTTATCTAAGATAAATCAGAGAAATCGAAATAACAAAATAGGTGGCCACCCACGCGGGAAGGAGCTGTTTGTAAAAGGCCGTTGTATGATGGATCCCAGCTGGACTACGTAAACAAGTTCAAATTCCTTGATTTTAAGATCAAACTGTACAGTCGTGTTGTAACCTGACTGTCGTCAGAATAAACAGAGGCACAGAGTTCTCAAGCCAGTGGTCGGGTATCACTCAGGCTATGGTGCAAATATCAGGATTGTAAGGTAGTGGACTTTGTACACATTACATACTTGGTTGCTTATGTGGCACCTCTGCTGGCTTTAGTGTCTGTAAAATGCATGGGAAGTTTAACAAATGCAAAACGAAGCCTTGTTAATTATTCTTTGGTGCCCCCATACCATAAACATACTTAAAATGAACTTTTAAGTATGGTAACTTAATATAAGGAGCGTCGTTGATCATAAATGAATTTTTAAGAGGTAACATAATATAAGGAGCGTCGTTGATCATATTAATGAAGTTAATGCTCTAATTGGTATCAAAATAGGTTCATCTCATCCTACCCATAGCACAAAAGCTCTCCAGATCTTTTTTTTATTGAAGGTCAGCATTGTTCAAAATAGATTATTAAAGCTGCAGCTGAAATCAGAAAGCTTCAGATTCACAATTTATCTGGAATGCGCCCAGCACGTCGAACATCCATTTCTTATGAACTTTCAGACTCGTCTTATCTTTGATTATTTGTTTATTCCACAGGAGTTTGCCTTTGCTTTCCGGGGACCGGGGAGGCACGGGGCAAACCTCGGATGCTAATTCTGGTCCTCATGTAGAAGTATTTGTAATATTATATAGAAGCGTTCTTTCATTCTTGTACAGCCACTAGCACGCTGTCGGGCAAGTTCTTAATCTTAATTTTCCCTGGAATACGACCCGCCAAATCGCTTAACAACCAGGTACCCATTCCTGAACAGAGGCGAACAGTTAAGGATTGGTGCCTAGTCAATCCTCCCCGGCCAGGGGTGCTAGAACAGCTAGAACCCAGCTAGAACACATCCACGTTCCAAACATGGAATCAAAACCGAAAAACTACCTAACAATCTGAATGGCATTAACAATTGCACTGAAAACATGTTTGACGAAACAGACTCAAGAGGTTTTAAGTGTCCCATAAAAACCGTTCCCCCAAAATGATGTCGAAGCCTCTATAAACCTTCCCTTATAAACACTTCTACCGGGACCGAACAACTCTTCTAGTTCACATGATACCCCGAAGCTTTATTTAAAATTCCAATAAGTTTCCCCCGCTCATCGAAGTTGTAGCCTCTGGCCAGCCCTTGGGGGAGGTAGCTATGGCTGTCGCTAAGTAATTAATGTTCGCAAATGTATTAATACGACCAGACAACTAGGTTATGAAATATGAAGTTGACAGCTGTCACGCAGGCGGAAACAAGGGGGGAAAGAAAGGGGGGAAAGAAAGGGGGGAAAGAAAGGGGGGAAGAAAGGGGAAAACGAGCAGGAGAATAATAGGGGGAGACACGTAAGTGTGGTACATTTACACCGAGAGATTACTTCACCATGTTCCTCTTAGTACATTCGGGAATTCCGGGTTCGAGACCCGGCCAGGAGAGAAAGGTTTATTTTTTTATTTTATTTATATAAAAAGGTATAATACTAGAAGGTACATTGGGTTTATGAGAGTACATAGCACTGATGTTTTTACATTGTTGTAAAGCCACTAACTCGCGCAGCGTTTCGGACAGGTTCTTAATATAACAGAAAATTTAAAGTAGGTAATTTCTAGTAAAATTGAGAAAATGTTAACAAGTACATTGTAAGAAGATTTGACGAAGATTAGTAGGTACATTAAAGTATAATTTGAGGATTATCAACAGGTACATTGTAGCATAATTTGAGGATTATTTCAAGGTATAATACAGTAAAATATCCGCTCAATATAACAACCATGATATAAGATGATAGCAATGATTAAAACTGTGAAGTTGTATGACTTAGGTAAATATATTAGGGAAGTGGGTAGCACTAGATACAGTGCGAGTTTCAGGTACTAAGTAGGAAACTATGAAGGTGAAAATAGGTACTTTTTGGTTTTATTTCTGAATAAGGCAAAAGTTGGACAGCTTTTCAATTCGTTAGGGAGTGAGTTCCATAGACTAGGTCCCTCTATTTGCAAAGAGTGTTTACACAGATTAAGCTGGACTCTGGGGATATCAAAGAGATATTTATTTCTGGTGTGGTGATTATGGGTCCTATTACATCTGTCCAGGAAAAGTTTCAGAGCAGGGTCTGCAACTCCTCCTGGACAAATGTTATAGGTTGGGTGCGTTTCCTATCGCCAATTATAAGTCTTCACCTAGCAGTAAATAGGTACCCAGGAGTCACCTTGCTGTGGGGCTTCCTCCTGGGGTCATTTCTTCGACCTCGGGGAGGGGGACCTCGATATAAGCCTAACATGTATGTATATATGTGGAAAAGTCACAGAGAAATTGGAAAACTTTTCCATACACCAATGATCAGTGTTTCGTGATCGTCATTTGTAAATATATATATATATATATATATATATATATATATATATATATATATATATATATATATATATATATATATATATATATATATATATATATATATATATATATAAAGGTTCCCTGTCCACTGACAAAATGAATTATTATGAATTATATAACAATATGAATGCTAGTTGGTCAGTAAGCTATAATTAAGCTCACGCAGTTCATAGCCTTAATATCATCGCCAAGCCAATTATGAATAATTTGGTATTTCTCAACCTTACTGAAAATACATTTCTTAGTCGAATATGCATAGCTAAACTAAACATATAGTTGGATGGAGACCTTTTAGAAATGATAAAAACGACGTGGCGCTGTGTATGATGTGTTGAACAGTCAATCAGTCACGTTAAGGGCGGTACTGGATGGGTGATGGCTCAGGCAGCTCTGTCCTCGGTTTAGGATACCTCGATAAACGGCATTTTATCCATAGCAATGCTATACCATACCATATCACTCCCCGCAGCAAAACCCACGAGAATATCATAGTCTGCCCTAGTTTGAGCAAGCACCAAAGAAAATCGGTATTGCGTACATTTTCTATGAGCATATAGCGTGTCACATCTAATTATATCGGGTAATTATACATCAAAGAGAGGCTATTGGTGCCACACTGATTTCAAAAGGCATCAAAGAAACCAGCTTTCCCTTCAAGTAAATACGTGCTAATTATAAATGATTATATGGCACACCATTACCACCACCTCATCAAGGCCCCGACAAAAATATCGGCATTAAAATCTCCAGCGGGATTCCACTCGGGAAAATTCCCGTCCCCACGTGCTGCCTCCGCCTGTAAAAATCCCATGTGTCTGAACGGCCAGATGCCGGCGCTGGCCCGGCCCGCTGACCACATTACCTGTCTCTCATACTGATGGACACGCTGAGGAAAATACCACCAGACACACAGATGAGAATTCGGTGATTAAGACATATCGTACATTCTTATTCATGACCAAAGATCGATTTCTCGGGTGTTAACGATGTGATCCGAGTGAAAACGAGTGATTTGCAGTCTGGAAGTTTTGTCTTCACCATCCCACGCAATAAAGACATCCCTGGCTCGGTCCGATGGATCTTAAGTTTCCGTCTTAAGAAACTGATGATGGTTACATGGCCATACTTAATGACAGAACCAAGACACTACATTTTATACGTACACACTTATAATGCCACTGAAATGCCATTTCTATCACTGTCTTCCCCTCTACACACGAAAAAGTTTACTTGAAGTAGGCCTACACGTCCTTCTCGACCTGACAAGACACTAATTAACATTAAATTGTAAATCTTACTTAATATTGCTCCGAACTGTCTTCTTGTGTAAGGCGGTGTTCAAGTTAAGCTCTGTACTCTGACATTTACGTAGAGTATGATAAAGGGTTCTTGAGGTTATCTTGAAGTTATCTTGAGGTTATGTTGAAATGATTTCGGGGCTTAGCGTCCCCGCGGCCCATTCCTCGACCAGGCCTCCTTTTTGTTACACACCCCCAGGAAGCAGCCCGTAGCAGCTGTCTAACTTCCAGGTACCTATTTACTGCTAGGTGAACAGGAGCATCACGGTGAGAGAAACTCGAACCCGGAACCTCATGACTACGAATCCAGAACGCTGTCCACTCAGCCGTCAAGCCCATAAGAGTCAGTAGGGGAAACCGTGAAGACTTCAAACCGGTGTTGCCAGATTTTATATAATCAGTGGGATGAATAACTTCAGATATCTGCAGTCATTGTTGGAATGTCGCGGAGACCAATTTCATCCACACGTTTCAGACCTCGTTCTCACTCACAAGGAGAAGGAGACTTTCTCACTCACAAGGAGAAGGAGACGTTCTCACTCACAAGGAGAAGGAGACGTTCTCACTTACAAGGAGAAGGAGACGTTCTCACTCACAAGGAGAAGGAGACGTTCTCACTTACAAGGAGAAGGAGACGTTCTCACTCACAAGGAGAAGGAGACGTTCTCACTCACAAGTACGAGGAGACGTTCTCACTCACAAGGAGAAGGAGACGTTCTCACTTACAAGGAGAAGGAGACGTTCTCACTCACAAGGAGAAGGAGACGTTCTCACTCACAAGTACGAGGAGACGTTCTCACTCACAAGGAGAAGGAGACGTTCTCACTCACAAGTAGGAGGAGACGTTCTCACTCACAAGGAGGAGGAGACGTTCTCACTTACAAGGAGGAGGAGACGTTCTCACTTACAAGGAGGAGGAGACGTTCTCACTTACAAGGAGAAGGAGACGTTCTCACTTACAAGGAGAAGGAGACGTTCTCACTTACAAGGAGAAGGAGACGTTCTCACTTACAAGGAGAAGGAGACGTTCTCACTTAGAAGGAGAAGGAGACGTCCTCACTCACAAGGAGAAGGAGACGTTCTCACTCACAAGGAGGAGGAGACGTTCTCACTCACAAGGAGAAGGAGACGTTCTCACTTACAAGGAGAAGGAGACGTTCTCACTCACAAGGAGAAGGAGACGTTCTCACTCACAAGGAGAAGGAGACGTTCTCACTCACAAGGAGAAGGAGACGTTCTCACTTACAAGGAGAAGGAGACGTTCTCACTTACAAGGAGAAGGAGACGTTCTCACTCACAAGGAGAAGGAGACGTTCTCACTCACAAGGAGAAGGAGACGTTCTCACTCACAAGGAGAAGGAGACGTTCTCACTTACAAGGAGAAGGAGACGTTCTCACTTAGAAGGAGAAGGAGACGTTCTCACTTACAAGGAGAAGGAGACGTTCTCACTCACAAGGAGGAGGAGACGTTCTCACTCACAAGGAGGAGGAGACGTTCTCACTCACAAGGAGGAGACGTTCTCACTTACAAGGAGAAGGAGACGTTCTCACTCACAAGGAGGAGGAAACGTTCTCACTCACAAGGAGGAGGAAACGTTCTCACTCACAAGGAGGAGGAAACGTTCTCACTCACAAGGAGGAGGAAACGTTCTCACTCACAAGGAGATGGAGACGTTCTCTCTCACAAGGAGGAGGAGACGTTCTCACTCACAAGGAGGAGGAGACGTTCTCACAAGGAGAAGGAGACGTTCTCACTCACAAGGAGAAGGAGACGTTCTCACTCACAAGGAGAAGGAGACGTTTTCACTCACAAGGAGAAGGAGACGTTCTCACTCACAAGGAGGAGAACAGTTTGTTCACGTACGCAGCCAATAACGATAGTTCATTCACTGACTTGCCAAGAACAGTTTGTTCATCAATTATAACTCCGGAGGATACTTCCCCCCCCTAGTCAAGGACAGGTACACTAGTGAGTCACAGAGATCAGTTATTTCACCAGTCACTTGATTCACCAGTTACTCAGACCGCTTCACTCACCAGTCACTGCACCCCCCACACATTCACCAGTCAAGCTTCTTCATTCACCAGTCAAGCTTCTTCATTCACCTGTCAAGCTTCTTCATTCACCAGTCAAGCTTCTTCATTCACCTGTCAAGCTTCTTCATTCATCAGTCAAGCTTCTTCATTCACCTGTCAAGCTTCTTCATTCACCAGTCAAGCTTCTTCATTCACCAGTCAAGCTTCTTCATTCACCAGTCAAGCTTCTTCATTCACCAGTCAAGTT
>NC_091177.1:14559398-14589398 GCF_040958095.1 Procambarus clarkii
GAGTGGATGGCCAGGTGGTGGGCTGAGTGGATGGCCAGGTGGTGGGCTGAGTGGATGGCCAGGTGGTGGGCTGAGTGGATGGCCAGGTGGTGGGCTGAGTGGATGGCCAGGTGATAGCCATTAACGTCCCGTCCCTTTCTTACACCCATCTCATCCGTACCTCTCACCTTGCTCTTACCTTCCTCTAGGAACTTCCTTCTCCTCGCCTTTCTCTCTCTCTTGCCTTACTTAATGTCCGTGCCTCCCTCGCTCCTAAGTAAGTCCACTACGGGCTCACCATAGCCCGTCCTACTTGCCCCGCTCCTGTGCCAGGTAAATACCCTACTGGCTCACCATACCCCGTGCTACTTGCCCCGCTCCTGTGCCAGGTAAATCGACTACTGGCTCACCATACCCCGTGCTACTTGCCCCGCTCCTGTGCCAGGTAAATCGACTACTGGCTCACCATACCCCGTGCTACTTGAAACATTTTTTTTCCCCAGTAGCGGATTCTAAAACAACCACCACCTCGCGCCCATCACAATCAACTTGATAAGGCCCAGGACGGCCCGAAACGTCGTCTTGTCCTCCTCCTCCTCTTCTGGTGTGAGGTGTTCCGTCTTCACATCTTCCGCCACGGTATTGTGACTCCTCGTCAGCCATGGGTGACAATGTCGGTGGGCGGGAGAGGGAAGGACGTGTCCCCCAGGCGTCCAGGGGACCGACGGGTGGGTCATGCTGGGAGGACAAGGTCGCGAGACGGCGACCTGCACCTCGTACAGGACGCTGGTGTTGACGTTTGGAGCAGGGGCGGGGAGGGGAGATACTTGGTGTACACTCTACAGCGGGGTTAGTGTACACTCTACAGCGGGGTTAGTGTACACTCTACAGCGGGGTTAGTGTACACTCTACAGCGGGGTTAGTGTACACTCTACAGCGGGGTTAGTGTACACTCTACAGCGGGGTTAGTGTAGACTCTACAGCTGGGTTAGTGTACACTCTACAGCGGGGTTAGTGTACACTCTACAGCTGGGTTAGTGTACACTCTACAGCGGGGTTAGTGTACACTCTACAGCTGGGTTAGTGTACACTCTACAGCGGGGTTAGTGTACACTCTACAGCGGGGTTAGTGTACACTCTACAGCGGGGTTAGTGTACACTCTACAGCTGGGTTAGTGTACACTCTACAGCGGGGTTAGTGTACACTCTACAGCGGGGTTAGTGTACACTCTACAGCTGGGTTAGTGTACACTCTACAGCGGGGTTAGTGTACACTCTACAGCTGGGTTAGTGTACACTCAACAGCGGGGTTAGTGTACACTCTACAGCGGGGTTAGTGTACACTCTACAGCGAGGTTAGTGTACACTCTACAGCGGGGTTAGTGTACACTCTACAGCGGGGTTAATGTACACTCTACAGCGAGGTTAGTGTACACTCAACAGCGGGGTTAGTGTACACTCTACAGCGGGGTTAGTGTACACTCTACAGCGGGGTTAGTGTACACTCTACAGCGGGGTTAGTGCACACTCTACAGCGAGGTTAGTGTACACTCTACAGCTGGGTTAGTGCACACTCTACAGCGGGGTTAGTGCACACTCTACAGCGAGGTTAGTGTACACTCTACAGCTGGGTTAGTGTACACTCTACAGCGGGGTTAGTGTACACTCTACAGCGGGGTTAGTGCACACTCTACAGCGGGGTTAGTGTACACTCTACAGCGGGGTTAGTGCACACTCTACAGCGAGGTTAGTGTACACTCGACTACTGGCTGGTGTACGCCCATGTACACAAGCCAGTAGAGTAATATTACACAATATTACCAACCCACGCTAATTTATAATATTTATAACGCTACAATATATAATATCAAGACGGGGCAACCAATATAAAGTAAAAAAGAGAATTGGCTTAATGCTATTGTCAAAAAAATTTCGCATCGAAATATCACTGGGAGACTGTCGCAAATTGAACAAAAAATGATATTTTCCGATAATAATTACGTTTTTGCTTTCAGCAGTAAGTGGAGGAAAAATACGTGACAAGAACGGCTCGTCCAGTTTTATTGTATATATATCTAACATATTTACCCATAAACAATGTATTGTAAATGAACTTGGTCATTTGAATGTTCGCTATGTAGTATATATATATATATATATATATATATATATATATATATATATATATATATATATATATATATATATATATATATATATATTTAATTGTTAATAGCCTCAAGACAGGTAAAAACTAAGCAAAAAGAGAGCGTAATTGGATGATAAAAATGAAGAAAAAATGCGTTGGAGATAATTCAGGTGAGAAAAGGTTAATTGACGTGATCAACGGGGCTATGAGCTCCCGCTGACAGGTGGCCGACCTGCCAAAACGCACTAATCTGAGTATTTAGGTTCGGAAAGCTCATAGTTTCCCCCTCTCAATATTGGTTATTTTTGTTTGAAGGCGGCTTACCGATGTGGATAAGGTTTATGTATATTTAGGAGGCTTGAGTAGTCTGATCGTTAACAGTTAATTTTTACCATCATATATTTCATTGTTATTAATTGACAGTGATAGGGAATATGCCCGTGGATATATGTAGAGAAATCAATAAAAGTAACACTTAGAGCTTGAGATTTAATGCGCATATGACGATGGTATTGCAAACAAATGGGGTGAGCTGTGTGAGAATGACTCTGATGTAACGGCTGAGGCAGAGATCACAATTATTGAGATGACTGCTGCTACAGTGCTTTCCGGACGCTGCTACATCACATGACAAGAAAGAAAGCCGTACAGCGGAGGCAGAACAATGCTGGTTCGAGGAAGTAACAGTCACAAACGGATATACAGGTTCTCGCAGGAATAAATATGTCAGGTTAAAGTAGGGAAGTGGCTGAGGACGTGTACAATCTTCCAGAAGGCCGTGATAAAATAGAAAGATGGTCTGAGAAATAGATTCTCAATTGTTATTCAAGTAAATGCAAGGTGATAAGATTTGGGTTATAAAGGAGTACGTACATAGGGACAACACTTGATAAATGTTTAAGTCAGAAAATAAAAACAGACCTGAATAATAAACACAACAAAACCTATCACTAGAGTCACACATTAACAGAATAACATCAGCGGTGCATGTAAAGCTGGTAGACACACATGCAGCCTCCAGAAACACGGACAAGAAAGGTTTCTTAAAATTTAACAAGGAAGCTTACAGGACATAGTACACTGTGTTAGAACACTACTGCACTGTGTTCACCAATGAATAAATTCCAACACTATGGGAAACACTAAGCTAATAGGCAGAGAAAGTCCAGAGATTTGCTTCATGACTGGACCCTAATCTTAGAAGGCTGACGTATGAAAAAAAAAAGGCTGAGGGGAACTAGACTTCACCACGCTCGAAAAAAGTGAAGGGCAAGAGAGACATGATCACCATATGTACAATATTTAAAAGCTTTGACAAACGCACAGAAACGAATTGTTTGGCAAACAGGTAGAACAAGAAGGGCATGGATGGAACCAAGACACTCAAATGAACCACATAACTGTAAAAAGATCTTCTTGACTGTAACAATATTCTGTATATGGAACAAGCTATGTCAGGTGGTAGGTTGTTAAGATTATTTCAAGAGGTAAGTTAATAAGCAGTAAGAGGGTTGGGAGGCATGGCAATAAGCCACTGAATATTACCTAGGTAAATCACTCGCCACATCACGTCATCACACATCATCATCACACTACATAATCTCACCACATCACCACACAACATCCCATCACGTCATCACACCACACATCATCTCACCACATCAGAACACATCACACCACATCACGACACATCACACCACATCACATGTCTCTGAGAGAGACAAGAGACAAACACCGTGTGTGTGTGTGTGTGTGTGTGTGTGTGTGTGTGTGTGTGTGTGTGTGTGTGTGTGTGTGTGTGTGTTTACTAGTTGTGTTTTTACGGGGGTTGAGCTTTGCTCTTTCGGCCCGCCTCTCAACTGTCAATCAACTGTTTACTAAGTACTTTTTTTTATTTTTTTTTCCACACCACACACACACACACACACCAGGAAGCAGCCCGTGACAGCTGACTAACTCCCAGGTACCTATTTACTGCTAGGTAACAGGGGCATTCAGGGTGAAAGAAACTTTGCCCATTTGTTTCTGCCTCGTGCGGGAATCGAACCCGCGCCACAGAATTACGAATCCTGCGCGCTATCCACCAGGCTACGAGGCCCCGAGGCCCCCTGTGTGTGTGTGTGTGTGTGTGTGTGTGTGTGTGTGTGTGTGTGTGTGTATGTGTGTATGTGTGTGTGTGTGTGTGTGTGTGTGTGTGTGTGTGTGTGTGTGTGTGTGTGTGTGTGTGTGTGCGCGCGCGCGCGCGTTTTACTCTACTATCTTTAACAGGAATAAAAAAAAATGCGAATAATAATTATCCTCAATCTAATTATCTCTTCTCCCCTGAGCTCGTCTCTTATACCACCTGTTACTCTCTCTTTTAATTATATTCTAATATTAACACAATTAAGAAACCTTTTAATTACTCTTCTTAATCACTTTGTGAAATTAGCTCCGGGTGTCGGAAGGAAAATAGTAACTCAAGTCCAGAAAAGACCTAAAGTCCTTTATAGTAGAATGGAACAATGAACATAATTTGCCTTTCCATAAAAAAAAAAACACACACCGGTTCTCAGCTCATCGAATTCGTCAATTAGTTTAATAGCAAACGTTAATTTGCCATTAAGTTAATTAATTACAATACTAACCAAGGCATTTAGTGTGATAAGCCTTGATTAACACGCAGTAATGTGGGAGCAACAGGGTGAGAGTCCCGGGACCTAGCGTGTCATAATCGCCTTTATGACATCTTATTTGGTGGAAATGGTTGGCGTATCCCTCCCCCCCCTCCCCCTTCCCTTCCCTTCCCCCCCCTTCCCTTCCCCCCCCCTTCCCTTCCTCCCCCCTTCCCCCCCTTCCCTTCCCCCCTTCCCTGTTTGTTGTTTGTTTTTGTTAATATTCTTTGTTTTTATTCATTTATCCTCAGGCTTTTCTTATCTCTATTGCTCGTCTCTACCTTCATTGTTCATGGTTGAACAATGCATTGTTTACGTTCATTGTTCAACACATGATGGTTAACCTCCCTCATAACCTCCATCACAATCCCTCACACCCTCACCACAATCCCTCACCACAATCCCTCACACCCTCACCACAATCCCTCACACCCTCACCACAATCCCTCACACCCTCACCACAATCCCTCACACCCTCACCACAATCCCTCACACACTCACCACAATCCCTCACACCCTCACCAATCACATAATCCTTCTCACAGTCAACAATACAAATCAACAAGACCGCCAAACACAATCACCATCATCATTCACGACTCAAATAATCAGTGAAGGCAAACTTAACTGTCCCTAGAATTCAACATATCACCAAGCGTATTAGTTTAATTAGCCCAATAATGGGCACTTGCGACCCTAAACTATTCCTAGATAATTGCCAAACGAGGCCATTCGGCGAGGATGGTGGGATATCGCGTGGTCGCTGCGCTAGTTATCCTAAGTATACTGGGGCATTATACATTACATTTAGAAATTCTGTATTCACATATACAAGTGTCAATTCGATAATTATACATATATATATATATATATATATATATATATATATATATATATATATATAACTGAAAACTCACACCCCAGAAGTGACTCGAACCCATACTCCCACAACTGGTATGTACAGGGACGCCTTAATCCGCTTGACCATCACGACCGGACATAAGGAAGTGATAGCCGAGGCTATATGAACCACTTCCCCGCCGGCACTCGGATGGTAATCTTGGGCATAGCATTTTATCAAATCACCTCATTCTTTGGGGCACACGTGAGGAACACAAATGCAAACAAGCCTGAATGGTCCCCAGGACTATATACAACTGAAAACTCACACCCCAGAAGTGACTCGAACCCATACTCCCACAACTGGTATGTACAGGGACGCCTTAATCCGCTTGACCATCACGACCGGACATAAGGAAGTGATAGCCGAGGCTATATGAACCACTTCCCCGCCGGCACTCGGATGGTAATCTTGGGCATAGCATTTTATCAAATCACCTCATTCTTTGGGGCACACGTGAGGAACACAAATGCAAACAAGCCTGAATGGTCCCCAGGACTATATACAACTGAAAACTCACACCCCAGAAGTGACTCGAACCCATACTCCCACAACTGGTATGTACAGGGACGCCTTAATCCGCTTGACCATCACGACCGGACATAAGGAAGTGATAGCCGAGGCTATATGAACCACTTCCCCGCCGGCACTCGGATGGTAATCTTGGGCATAGCATTTTATCAAATCACCTCATTCTTTGGGGCACACGTGAGGAACACAAATGCAAACAAGCCTGAATGGTCCCCAGGACTATATACAACTGAAAACTCACACCCCAGAAGTGACTCGAACCCATACTCCCACAACTGGTATGTACAGGGACGCCTTAATCCGCTTGACCATCACGACCGGACATAAGGAAGTGATAGCCGAGGCTATATGAACCACTTCCCCGCCGGCACTCGGATGGTAATCTTGGGCATAGCATTTTATCAAATCACCTCATTCTTTGGGGCACACGTGAGGAACACAAATGCAAACAAGCCTGAATGGTCCCCAGGACTATATACAACTGAAAACTCACACCCCAGAAGTGACTCGAACCCATACTCCCACAACTGGTATGTACAGGGACGCCTTAATCCGCTTGACCATCACGACCGGACATAAGGAAGTGATAGCCGAGGCTATATGAACCACTTCCCCGCCGGCACTCGGATGGTAATCTTGGGCATAGCATTTTATCAAATCACCTCATTCTTTGGGGCACACGTGAGGAACACAAATGCAAACAAGCCTGAATGGTCCCCAGGACTATATACAACTGAAAACTCACACCCCAGAAGTGACTCGAACCCATACTCCCACAACTGGTATGTACAGGGACGCCTTAATCCGCTTGACCATCACGACCGGACATAAGGAAGTGATAGCCGAGGCTATATGAACCACTTCCCCGCCGGCACTCGGATGGTAATCTTGGGCATAGCATTTTATCAAATCACCTCATTCTTTGGGGCACACGTGAGGAACACAAATGCAAACAAGCCTGAATGGTCCCCAGGACTATATACAACTGAAAACTCACACCCCAGAAGTGACTCGAACCCATACTCCCACAACTGGTATGTACAGGGACGCCTTAATCCGCTTGACCATCACGACCGGACATAAGGAAGTGATAGCCGAGGCTATATGAACCACTTCCCCGCCGGCACTCGGATGGTAATCTTGGGCATAGCATTTTATCAAATCACCTCATTCTTTGGGGCACACTTGGCACACTTTGGCACACACACACCTCATTCTTTGATTTGATAAAATGCTATGCCCAAGATTACCATCCGAGTGCCGGCGGGGAAGTGGTTCATATAGCCTCGGCTATCACTTCCTTATGTCCGGTCGTGATGGTCAAGCGGATTAAGGCGTCCCTGTACATACCAGTTGTGGGAGTATGGGTTCGAGTCACTTCTGGGGTGTGAGTTTTCAGTTGTATATAGTCCTGGGGACCATTCAGGCTTGTTTGCATTTGTGTTCCTCACGTGTGCCCCAAAGAATGAGGTGATTTGATAAAATGCTATGCCCAAGATTACCATCCGAGTGCCGGCGGGGAAGTGGTTCATATAGCCTCGGCTATCACTTCCTTATGTCCGGTCGTGATGGTCAAGCGGATTAAGGCGTCCCTGTACATACCAGTTGTGGGAGTATGGGTTCGAGTCACTTCTGGGGTGTGAGTTTTCAGTTGTATATAGTCCTGGGGACCATTCAGGCTTGTTTGCATTTGTGTTCCTCACGTGTGCCCCAAAGAATGAGGTGATTTGATAAAATGCTATGCCCAAGATTACCATCCGAGTGCCGGCGGGGAAGTGGTTCATATAGCCTCGGCTATCACTTCCTTATGTCCGGTCGTGATGGTCAAGCGGATTAAGGCGTCCCTGTACATACCAGTTGTGGGAGTATGGGTTCGAGTCACTTCTGGGGTGTGAGTTTTCAGTTGTATATAGTCCTGGGGACCATTCAGGCTTGTTTGCATTTGTGTTCCTCACGTGTGCCCCAAAGAATGAGGTGATTTGATAAAATGCTATGCCCAAGATTACCATCCGAGTGCCGGCGGGGAAGTGGTTCATATAGCCTCGGCTATCACTTCCTTATGTCCGGTCGTGATGGTCAAGCGGATTAAGGCGTCCCTGTACATACCAGTTGTGGGAGTATGGGTTCGAGTCACTTCTGGGGTGTGAGTTTTCAGTTGTATATAGTCCTGGGGACCATTCAGGCTTGTTTGCATTTGTGTTCCTCACGTGTGCCCCAAAGAATGAGGTGATTTGATAAAATGCTATGCCCAAGATTACCATCCGAGTGCCGGCGGGGAAGTGGTTCATATAGCCTCGGCTATCACTTCCTTATGTCCGGTCGTGATGGTCAAGCGGATTAAGGCGTCCCTGTACATACCAGTTGTGGGAGTATGGGTTCGAGTCACTTCTGGGGTGTGAGTTTTCAGTTGTATATAGTCCTGGGGACCATTCAGGCTTGTTTGCATATATATATATATATATATATATATATATATATATATATATATATATATAATATATAGGGGGGGGCGTACCACCACTGGTGCAATTATTGGGACCCACAGCCTCAGAAAAGGGAACACAGCGCATTCAGGGAAAAACTTGCCATTTAACTCTGAATACGTAAGAGTGTTCGCTTCTCCTACCACCCCCGTTCTTTTATTATGGTGTACACTTTATTATGCAAGGGTATACAGTTACATATCTGATTTTAAACAAAAAATTAACATTAAGACACAAAAAAAAAGTTCGCTTCATAGAGGCTGTAGATTTCCTTGAACTCCTCCGACGCCGGGCATGAACAGAGGATGCAGCGAGCATTCCCCCTCTGGATCGCTACACTGAGGCGCTGAAAGAGAAAACTTGCTGCTCTAGGGTCTCTTGTGGTGTCAATGAGCTTGGAACCAAGATCCTTAAGAAACCTTCTTGCACTCTCTCCCCATGGGCCTAGGGTCTCAGACCCTATTGGAACGAAGTTGTACCGATGATCTAATTGCCTGTACTTGGCTGACTTGTCTCTTTCTCTGCGTGTCGCCGCGGCTCCTGCTGTGCCGGCAGAGAGGTTGATGTATGTGGTTGCCAGGGTGGATATACAAGTATAGTCCCATGCCAACTGTCTGCCACCCTTCCACGGTCGCAGTGTGATTTCGTCTGGTCGGCCGGCAAAGCTAACAGAGTCACGGTTTAGTAGGTTGCGGGGCTCTCTCTCCGCTGGACACTGAGCAGAGGCAAGGCATATTTTAATGATGTCATTGACTTCGTCGTGTCTAGTGTGCCAACTACCAGATTTTCCACAGTGCAGACCATGCAGTCCATATTCGTCAGCATCTGCCTCGCCGCAAATACACCTATGAACAGTGTGGATAGGGGCAGCAAGACGGAGAGCGACTGCAATACGGACCTCCTGCGGATCAAGACGTGTGCCTGTCGCAGATATAGGGACTGCCAGAAGGAAGTCCCCTGCATGGGGAGCCTGCACAGCTGTGAGGCGTGCACGATCACTGGGGGTTGTTGCTGCCTCCAGCAAAGCTGTGGCTTCTTTGTCTACAATGGGGCTGTCCCAACTGGATTGTTTCTTGGCTTTCGGCATGGCTGGTCTGAGTGCTTGGTCTGCCATGGCACCCCATTTCGTGTCGCATTCCATGTAGTGGGGGTCCTGTATCCCTGCTACATCACTCAGGGTGTCGGGTAGAATTTCCTTAACCAGGTCATCTGATGCTGAGGAGGAAGACAGGAAGGCTGGGACAGCAATTTGGGTAGCAGTGCGGACACCCAAGCCACCGAGCCTAACAGGAAGAGTGGCTTGTTTCCACTGACATTCGTTGAGGGAGAGGTTAACAACTTTTTCCAGCATGATCTTCAGTAAGAGGTCATACTCTTCAAGCTTTCGGCTGTCGTAAGATGGGGCGGGGCGCACCTCAGAAAGTAGGTTAGCTTCGGAAGGGATAGGCATTTGGTGAGGAGATAAAAAGATAAGGAGAAACAGATATATATATATATATATATATATATATATATATATATATATATATATATATATATATATATATATATATATATATATATATGTTGTACCTAGTAGCCAGAACGTCGTACTCGGCCTACTATGCAAGGCCCGATTTGCCTAATAAGCCAAGTTTTCCTGAAATAATATATTTTCTCTATTTTTTTTCTTAGGAAATGATAAAGCTACCCATTTCATTATGTATGAGGTCAATTTTTTTTCATTGGAGTTAAAATTAACGTAGATATATGACCGAACCTAACCAACCCTACCTAACCTAACCTAACATATCTTTATAGGTTAGGTTAGGTTAGGTTGCCGAAAAAGTTAGGTTAGATTAGGTTAGGTAGGTTAAGTAGTCGAAAAAACATTAATTCATGAAAACTTGGCTTATTAGGCAAATCGCGCCTTGCATAGTAGGCTGAGAAGTGCGTTCTGGCTACTAGGTACGACATATATATATATATATATATATATATATATATATATATATATATATATATATATATATATATATATATATATTGTTGATTATGACCGAAAAGGTAAGATTAATAATTCTAACACGAATCTTCTCAATATTATGTTTTTCTTCACTGTCGGTGGTAATAAAAATTACCACCGATAGCAGGCGGCTTGACATCAGCGAGGCACTACACATAAAGAATTCAACACCAGCAATCAACAACCAATTAATGCACAACTATATTCTACCTACTTCAAGACCCCGAACCAATATGGAAGCAGCAAGAGGAAGTATGGGCTAATAGGCCTTCTGCAGTTACTTCCATTCATATGTTCACTTATCCAATTTATACCCATTGTTTCGTGTTCTGTCTTGTGTTTGGTACCTCACCCAAAACTTTTGTACCATATCACCTCATCCAATAGAGTATAAGTACGAAGAATTTGTGTGTAAATTAAGTCTTTGAAAATGTAATACGAATTATGAAACGCGTTCAGGCGTCAGACAATTAAAATGTGAATTTCGGAGAACTGTTATTTTTATTACCACCGACAGTGATGAAAAACATAAAAAATATTGAGAAGATTCGTGTTAGAATTATTAATCTTACCTTTTCGGTCATATTCAACAACATATGTTTACAAGAAAGACTGCTACCAAAATATACTAATATAAAAACGCACGACCCAGCTGCAAGAAACCTAGCCCCCACGATAAAATATCGCCAAGATTTGATTCGACATCAGTTACTCAAGGCAGAAAATGAGATCAAAGACAGCAAAACGCAACTACTCCACGCTACAAACCAATGGAGGAACAGCAACATCGACGAAGACCTCCGTACTCGCATCGACCAACACCTCGACATCCTCACAGATCGACATCACCACAGCACCGAAACCAGGATCATCAAGAAACTGACAACATTATTCGGAGGACCTATGGCGATTCCACGACCCAGAGATGGCTTCTTAAACCTAGCTGGAATTACCTCACTGAGGACCAAATTACTCTTTTAAATCTGGATATAAACTGTCACGTTATATCCAGACCGAGTGAGATGGCCCGGAAAGTGGAGTTGGAGATCCTATTGGACGATATATTCGACCTTGAGAAGCAAAGAAAGGTGACCACTAAAGACACCTTGCAAGCAGGACTTATTGCAGAAGGAGGAAAGTTTTGAGGTAACTACAGAAGCACCATACTGTCCCCAGAACTCAAAGCTGCAGCTAAGAGCCTTCGTGAGAACAAGGAGATAGTCATTAGGAGAGGTGACAAGTCGCTAATATTCGTCATTCTTAAAAAAGACGAATATCTGGGAAAAATAAACCTCATACTCTCTGATCAAACTAAATTCCAAAGAGTAACGAAGGACACTACAGCCAAATTGAAAACGAAGGTAAACAGATTGATCGAAACTGTGAACGCCAAGAAATCCGGACTCCACCTGCCAAAAGATGTTGGGGAATACAAACCTGGGTATGCCTATGGAAATGTCAAGACCCACAAGTCTGGAAACCCACTTCCGCCAATCATCAGCCAGATACCCACACCCACATACAGACTGGCTAAGCGACTCAACGGGTTGCTGACTCCTTACGTACTCTGTGCTTTCAGCTTGAAGTCTCCCAAGGAAGTTGTCGATTTACTGCGCCAAACACGGGCCAAAGGGATAAGAGCCTCGTTGGATGTGGAGTCACTATTTACCAACATACCTGTGGACGAGACACTCGGGATGATAGCCGACAGAGTGTATCGTGATCCAGCCTGTACTCCTCTTGACATACCAGAAAATATTATAAGGAAACTACTCCAAGCTTGTACTAAAGAGGCACCCTTCTTGAGCCCGGATGGGCACATGTATAAGCAAGTAGATGGGGTCGCCATGGGTTCTCCCCTAGGTGTCCTGTTTGCAAACTTCTACATGGGTACCATCGAGCAAAAAGTCTTAGTCGACATGAACTTGAAACCGGCCATATACTGCAGGTATGTTGACGACATTTATACACAGGTACCTGATGTCAGACATCTGCAGGAGCTGAAGGAGGCATTTGAGCAGAGTTCCGTGCTGCGTTTCACTTACGAGATGGAAAAGGATGGGAAGCTGCCCTTTCTAGATGTAACAGTCATGGAAAAGAGCGGAGGTTTCCACACTGCAGTCTACACTAAGGAAACGAGCATAGGAATGTGCCTAAATGCCAACAGCGACTGCCCAGACAGGTACAAGAGGAGTGTTGTTAACGCATATGTCGACCGTGCTCTCAGCCACAGCTCAGAATGGAAGCAAGTCGACGAAGAACTCTGTAGGGTAAGGCAGGTCCTAGTCAACAACGGCTTCTCCAATGGTTTCGTCGAAGACATCATAAGAAGGAAAGTGAAACGCCATGCAACCTCTGAAGAGACAACTAACACAACACCTATACCCCCTATTAGACTATTTTACAAGAACTTCTTTTCCACAGCTCATAAAACGGAGGAAAGGGTCCTGAAAGATATTGTTAATAGAAACGTTATCCCTACAGACAAAAATAAGAGGATACAACTGACGATCTACTATAAAACCAGAAAAACGGCCAGCCTACTCATGAGAAACTCTCCAGACACAAAGCAAAACGCTTTAAAAGAGACCAACGTCGTCTATGCCTTCAAATGCCCTCTTGGGGACTGTAAGCTCCAAAAAACCCAGTATATAGGCAAGACAACAACATCTCTTTCTAGGCGTTTAACGATGCATAAGCAACAGGGCTCCATTAAGGAACATATAATCTCTATCCCCCACAACCAAACCATCGCCAGAGAAATCCTAGTAAACAACACAGAAATCATCGATAGATACAGCGATAGCAGACGGCTTGACGTTTGCGAGGCACTACACATTAAGAAGTCAACACCAGCAATCAACAGCCAATTAATGCACAACTATATTCTACCCACCTCAAGACTCCGCTCCAATATAGAAGCATCAAGAAATATGGACCAATAGGCTTTCTACAATCACTTCCATTCAATACCCATTGTTTCGTGTTCTGTCTTGTGTTGATGAAATTAATACCCTATTAATACCACCTCACCCCATCCACCTCACTCAAATGTAGATATAAACAAATCTGAGATGTGTAAGTTCTATTCAGTTGTGTATGTGTAAACTAAAGTCTTTGAAAATGTAATAAGTTTTACGAAACGCGCTCAAGTGTCGCGTCAGACTAGAAATAAAAATGAATTTTGGAGAATTGATTTTTGAATTACCACCAGCAGTGAAAAGAAATGTACGAAAGATTGAGAAAATTCGTGTTAGAATTATTAATCTTACTTTTTCGGTCATATTTAATAATATATGTCTACAGGAAAGACTGCTACCAAAATATACTAATATATATATATATATATATATATATATATATATATATATATATATATATATATATATATATATATTATATATATATATATTATATATATATATTATATATATATATATATATATTATATATATATATATTATATATATATATATATTATATATATATATATTATATATATATATATTATATATATATATATATATATATATATATATATATATATATATATATATATATATATATATATATATAATTCATCTATTTATATTACGTCTTTTTGTGTTTAGGGGCACCATGGCACCACACCGACACCCTGGCACCACACCACACAAACACCCTGGCACCTCACCAACACCCTGGCACCACACCACACCAGCACCCTGGCACCACACCACACCAACACCCTGGCACCACATCAACACCCTGGCACCACACCACACCAGCACCCTGGCACCACACCACACCAACACCCTGGCACCACACCACACAAACACCCTGGCACCACATCAACACCCTGGCACCACACCACACCAACACCCTGGCAACACACCACACCAACACCCTGGCAACACACCACACCAACACCCTGGCACCACACCACACCAACACCCTGGCAACACACCACACCAACACCCTGGCACCACACCACACCAACACCCTGGTACCACACCAACACCCTGGCACCACACCAACACCCTGGCAACACACCACCACCAACACCCTGTCAGCACACCACACCAACACCCTGGCACCACACCAACACCCTGGCACCACACCAACACCCTGGCACCACACCACACCAACACCCTGGCACCACACCACACCAGCACCCTGGCACCACACCACACCAACACCCTGGCACCACACCACACCAGCACCCTGGCACCACACCACACCAACACCCTGGCACCACACCAACACCCTGGCACCACACCAACACCCTGGCACCACACCAACACCCTGGCACTTCACCACACCAACACCATGGCACCACACCAACACCCTGGCACCACACCAACACCCTGGCACCACACCAACACCCTGGCAACACACCAACACCCTAGTACCACACCACACCAACACCCTGGCATCTCACCAACACCCTGGCACCTCACCAACACCCTGGCACCACACCAACACCCTGGCACCACACCACACCAACACCCTGGCGCCTCACCAACACCCTGGCACCTCACCAACACCCTGGCACCACACCAACACCCTGGCACCTCACCAACACCCTGGTACCTCACCAACTCCCTGGTACCTCACCAACACCCTGGCACCTCACCAACACCCTGGTACCACACCAACACCCTGGTACCACACCAACACCCTGGTACCACACCAACACCCTGGTACCACACCAACACCCTGGTACCACACCAACACCCTGGTACCTCACCAACACCCTGGCACCACACCAACACCCTGGTACCACACCAACGCCCTGGTACCTCACCAACACCCTGGCACCTCACCAACACCCTGGCACCACACCAACACCCTGGTACCACACCAACACCCTGGTACCTCACCAACACCCTGGCACCTCACCAACACCCTGGCACCACACCAACACTCTGGCACCTCACTAACACTCTGGCACCTCACCAACACCCTGGCACCTCACCAACACCCTGGCACCACACCAACACCCTGGCACCTCACCAACATCCTGGCACCACACCAACACCCTGGTACCACACCAACACCCTGGTACCTCACCAACACCCTGGCACCTCACTAACACTCTGGCACCTCACCAACACCCTGGCACCTCACCAACACCCTGGTACCTCACCAACACCCTGGTACCTCACCAACACCCTGGCACCACACCAACACCCTGGTACCACACCAACGCCCTGGTACCTCACCAACACCCTGGTACCACACCAACACCCTGGCACCTCACCAACACCCTGGTACCTCACCAACACCCTGGTACCTCACCAACACCCTGGCACCTCACCAACATCCTGGCACCACACCAACACCCTGGCACCTCACCAACACCCTGGTACCTCACCAACACCCTGGCACCTCACTAACACTCTGGCACCTCACCAACACCCTGGCACCTCACCAACATCCTGGTACCTCACCAACACTCTGGCACCTCACCAACACCCTGGTACCTCACCAACACTCTGGCACCTCACCAACACCCTGGCACCTCACCAACACCCTGGCACCACACCAACACCCTGGTACCTCACCAACCCCCTGGCACCTCACCAACACCCTGGCACCACACCAACACCCTGGCACCTCACTAACACTCTGGCACCTCACCAACACCCTGGCACCTCACCAACACCCTGGTACCTCACCAACACCCTGGCACCTCACCAACACCCTGGCACCTCACCAACACCCTGGCACCTCACCAACACCCTGGCACCACACCAACACCCTGGCACCACACCAACACCCTGGCACCTCACCAACACCCTGGCACCTCACCAACACCCTGGTACCATACCAACACCCTGGCACCTCACTAACATTTTGGCACCTCACCAACACCCTGGCACCTCACCAACACCCTGGTACCACACCAACACCCTGGCACCACACCAACACCCTGGCACAACACCAACACCCTGGCACCACACCAACACCCTGGCACCTCACCAACACCCTGGCACCTCACCAACACCCTGGCACCTCACCAACACCCTGGTACCACACCAACTCCCTGGCACCAGACCAACACCCTGGCACCACACCAACACCCTGGCACCACACCAACACCCTGGTACCACACTACTACCCTGGTACCACACCAACACCCTGGCACCACACCAACACCCTGGCACCTCACCAACACCCTGGCACCTCACCAACACCCTGGCACCTCACCAACACCCTGGCACCTCACCAACACCCTGGCACCTCACCAACACCCTGGCACCACACCAACACCCTGGCACCACACCAACACCCTGGCACCTCACCAACACCCTGGCACCTCACCAACACCCTGGCACCACACCAACACCCTGGCACCTCACCAACACCCTGGCACCACACCAACACCCTGGCACCTCACCAACACCCTGGCACCACACCAACACCCTGGCACCTCACCAACACCCTGGTACCACACCAACTCCCTGGCACCAGACCAACACCCTGGTACCTCACCAACACCCTGGTACCACACCAACTCCCTGGCACCAGACCAACACCCTGGCACCACACCAACACCCTGGCACCACACCAACACCCTGGTACCGCACTACTACCCTGGTACCACACCAACACCCTGGCACCACACCAACACCCTGGCACCTCACCAACACCCTGGCACCTCACCAACACCCTGGCACCTCACCAACACCCTGGCACCTCACCAACACCCTGGCACCTCAACAACATCCTGGCACCTCACCAACACCCTGGCACCTCACCAACATCCTGGCACCTCACCAACACCCTGGCACCTCACCAACACCCTGGCACCTCAACAACATCCTGGCACCTCACCAACACCCTGGCACCTCACCAACATCCTGGCACCTCACCATCACCCTGGCACCTCACCAACACCCTGGCACCTCAACAACATCCTGGCACCTCACCAACACCCTGGCACCTCACCAACATCCTGGCACCTCACCAACACCCTGGCACCTCACCAACACCCTGGCACCTCAACAACATCCTGGCACCTCACCAACACCCTGGCACCACACCAACACCCTGGCACCTCACCAACACCCTGGCACCTCACCAACACCCTGGCACCTCACCAACACCCTGGCACCTCACCAACACCCTGGCACCTCACCAACACCCTGGCACCTCACCAACACCCTGGCACCACACCAACACCCTGGCACCTCACCAACACCCTGGCACCTCACCAACACCCTGGCACCTCACCAACACTCTGGCACCTCACCAACACCCTGGCACCTCACCAACACCCTGGCACCTCACCAACACCCTGGCACCTCACCAACACTCTGGCACCTCAACAACATCCTGGCACCTCACCAACACCCTGGCACCACACCAACACCCTGGCACCTCACCAACACCCTGGCACCTCACCAACACCCTGGCACCTCACCAACACTCTGGCACCTCACCAACACCCTGGCACCTCACCAACACCCTGGCACCTCACCAACACTCTGGCACCAATTACAAGACAACTCGTTTGACATTTATTCCTCGGACACGTAAGCTATTTAAACATATTTCGGTGAGATATAAAAAAGACCTTAGCCTCTGGGAAGAAAAAATAATGCAAGTATTCAATTACAATTATAGGAAAAATAATGTATTTAACGCAGGCAATAAACAGTCGTAGGTAGAGTGGACGTTACAATCTAACTAAATATAAGAAACATTAATATATTTTATGCTAAAATGTATATACACATACACAATTTATATATATATATATATATATATATATATATATATATATATATATATATATATATATATATATATATATATATATATATATATATATAAAGTGGGGTACCATGGCAGACCCAGCACTCAGACCAACCATGTTGAAAGCCAAGAAACAATCCAGTTGGGACAGCTTGATTGTAGACAAAGAAGCCACAGCTTTGCTGGAGACAGCAACAACCCCCAGTGATCGTGGACGCCTCACAGCTGTGCAGGCTCCCTATGCAGGGGACTTTTGGTAGTCCCTATGTCTGCGACAGGCACACGTCTTGATCCGCAGGAGCTCCGTATTGCAGTGGCTCTCTGCCTTGCTGCCCCTATTCACACTGTTCAAAGTTGTATTTGTGGCGAGGCAGATGCTGAAGAATATGAGTTGCATGGCCTGCACTGTGGAAAATCTGGCGGTTGGCACTCGACACGATGAAATCAATGACATCATTAAGAGGAGCCTTGCCTCTTCCTAGCGTCCAGCACAGATAGAGCCCCGCAATCTATTGAACTATAACTGTTAGCTTTGCTGGCCAACCAGATGGAATAACACTGCACACATGGAAAGGTGGCAGATAGCTGGCATGGGACTATCCCTGCAAATTCACACTGGCAGCCACATATATCAACCTCTCCGTCGTCCTAGCAGGAGCCGCTTCGACATACAGAGAAAGAGACAGGTCAACCAAGTACAGGGAAACAGATCACCGGTAAAACTTGGTTCCAATAGGATCTGAGACCCTTGGTTCATGGGGATAGAGCGCAAGAAAGTTTCGTAAGGTTCTCGGTTTCAGGCTCATTGTCACTACAAGAGACTCCAGAGCGGCAGGATTTTTCTTCCAGCACCTCAGTGTGGCGATCTAGAGCGGGAATGCCCGCTGCGTCCTCGGTTCCTGCCCGGCATCGCAGGAGTTAGAGGAAATCTACAACCTCTAGGAAACAAATTTCCCCTTATTTCCTCTTAATGTTCACTTTTTGTAACCAATCAGACATGTCACTATATAACCTTGTATAATAAAGTGTACAACATAATAAAAAAATTGATGGTATGAGAAGTGAACACTCATACGTATTCAGAGTTAAATGGCAAGTTTATCTCTGAATGATCTGTGTTCTCTTTTTCGAGGGTATGGGTCCCTTGAATTGCTCCAGAGGTGGTACCTCTTTATATTTATCATATATATATATTAGTATATTATATATATATATATATATATATATATATATATATATATATATATATATATATATATATATATATATTTATATATATATATATATATATATATATATATATATATATATATTTATATATATTTATATTTATATATGTCGTACCTAGTAGCCAGAACGCACTTCTCAGCCTACTATGCAAGGCCTGATTTGCCTAACAAGCCAAGTTTTCCTGAATTAATATAATTTCTCAATTTTTTTTCTTATGAAATGATAAAGCTACCCATTTCATTATGTATGAGGTCAATTTTTTTTTATTGGAGTTAAAATTAACGTAGATATATGACCGAACCTAACAAACCCTACCTAACCTAACCTAACCTATCTTTATAGGTTAGGTTAGGTTAGGTAGCCGAAAAAGTTAGGTTAGGTTAGGTTAGGTAGGTTAGGTCGTCGAAAAACAATTAATTCAGGAAAACTTGGTTTGTTAGGCAAATCAGGCCTTGCATAGTAGGCTGAGAAGTGCGTTCTGGCTACTAGGTACGACATATATATATATATATATATATATATATATATATATATATATATATATATATATATATATATATATATATATATATATCAGTCTTTCTTGTAAACATAGGTTGTTAAATATGACCGAAAAAGTGAGATTAATAATTCTAACACGAATTTTCTCAATATTTCTTATGTTTCTTTTTACTTACGATGGTAATTGAAAAATCAATTCTCCAAAATTAATTTTTATCTCTAGTCTGACGCGACGCTTGAACGCGTTTCGTAATAACTTTTTACATTTTCTAAAACTTTACACGCACAACTGTAACCTGAAAACACTAAGCAGTCTTACTTATACTAACACTAAACAGCTACTCCGTCTTACTTATACTCGCATTTGGGTGAGGAGATATGGTGCAACAGTTTTGGATGAGGTGAACAAACTTGTGACAAATACAAGACAGAACATGAAACTGTGGGTATTAGTTGGATATGAGAGCATAAGAATGGAAGTAACTGCAGAGGGCCTATTGACACATACTTCCTCTTGATGCTTCTATATTGGTTCGGAGTCTTGAAGTGGGTAGAATATAGTTGTGCATTAATTGGCTGTTGATTGCTGGGGTTGACTTTTTGATGTGTAGTGCCTCGCTGATGTCAAGTCGCCTGCTATCGCTGTACCTATCGATGATTTCTGTGTTGTTTGTTAAGACTTCTCTGGTGATGGTCTCGTTGTGAGAGGAGATTATGTGTTCCTTCATGGAGCCCTGTTGCTTATGCATTGTTAATCGCCTGGAAAGAGACGTGGGTTTCTTGCCTATATATTGAGTTCTTTGGGGTTTACAGTCTCCAAGTGGGCATTTGAAGACATAGACGACGTTGGTCTCTTTCAAGGCATTCTTCTTGAATTCAAGCAGAATGGGATGGATGGAAGCAAGTCGATGAGGAACTCTGTAGGGTAAGGCAGGTCTTAGTCAACAACGGCTTCTCTAATGGTTTTGTTGAAGGCATCATAAGAAGAAAGGTAAAACGCCATGCAACCTCTGAAGTGTCAACTAACACAACACATGTACCCCCAATTAGACTATGTTACAGGAACTTCTTCTCGACAGCTCATAAAATGGAGGAAAGGGTCCTGAAAGATATTGTTGATAGGAACGTTATCCCTACAGACAAAAATCAGAAAATACAATTGACGATTTACTATAAAAGCAAAAAAACGGCCAACCTACTCATGAAAAACTCTCCTGACACAAAGCAGAATGCCTTGGACCTTGAACAGAAACAGTATCTGTTTCTGAGACATGTAAATGATCTCCCAGGAGGTATTGAATCGTTCCTCTCATTGTTTGCTGATGATGCAAAAATTAGGAGGAGGATTAAGACAGAGGAAGATAGTATGAGACACCAAGATGACCTAGACAAACTAAATGAATTGTCAAACAAACGGTTACTAAAGTTCAACCCAAGTAAATGTAAGGTAATAAATCTAGGCAGTGGAAACAGGAGACCAGAAACAAGATACCGAATGGGAGAAGAAGTCCTTCATGAAACGGACAGAGAGGAAGATCTAGGAGTTGATATCACACCAAACATGTCTCCTGAAGCCCACATAACAAGAATAACATCTGCGGCGTATGCAAGGCTGGCTAACATCAGAACTGCCTTTAGGAACCTGTGTAAGGAATCATTCAGAACCTTGTATACCACATATATAAGACCAATCCTGGAATATGCGGCCCCAGCATGGAGCCCGTACCTTGTCAAGCATAAGAAGCTGGAAAAAGTTCAGAGGTATACCACTAAGCTAGTCACTGAACTAAGAGGCATGAGTTACGAGGAAAGGCTGCGAGAAATGCACCTTACGACTCTGGAAGACAGGAGAGTAAGGGAAGACATGATCACTACCTACAAAATTCTCAGAGGCATAGATAAAGTAGATAAAGATAGACTGTTTAACACAAGGGTAACACGAACATGGGTACACATGTGGAAACTGACTACCCAAATGTTTGAGTACCCAAACTGAATTTCTTTCTAACATGGACGCTAGAAAGAAGTTTTTCAGTGTCAGAGTAGTTAACAGGTGGAATGCATTAGGAAGTGATGTGGTGGAAGCTGACTCCATACACAGTTTCAAATGTAGATATGATAGAGCCCAGCTAGGCTCAGGAATCTGTACACCAGTTGATTGACTGTTAAGAGGCGGGACCAATGAGCCAGAGCTCAACCCCCGCAAGCACAACTAGGTGAGTACACACAGACCACAGGGGGGTCTAGTTTCTGAGTGGACAGCGCGCGGGACTCGTAATCCTATGACCCGGTTTCGATTCCCGGACTAGGCAGAGACAAATAGGCAGAGTTTCTTTCACCCTAATTCCCCTATTGCCTAGCAATAAATAGGTACCTGGGAGTTAGACAGCTGTTACGGGCTGCTTCCTCTGTGTGTATGTGATGGGGGGGGGGGAATTAGTTAGTAGTTAGTAACAGTTGATTGACAGGTGAGAGGCGGGCCGAAAGAGCAGAGCTCAACCCCCCGCAAGCACCACTAGGTGAATACAACTAGGTACATACACACACAATAATACAATACATGCCTTAAAACTCGACATGTGCTTTTTCATGCATAAATATTACGCGAATCCATTTATGCTAGCTTAAATATTGTTATATATTTTGGTTATTTTCTATGCTTTATTGTTCACTGTTGTGCCTCCCTTTTCCTTGTTTGTTATTTGTTATACTTTATTGTTCTCTATTGTTCCTCCTTGTTCATTGTTTGTTATTTGTTAAGTTTTATTATTCTCTGTTGTGCCTTGTTTGTTATTTGTTATGCAATTTTGTTGTCTGTTATGCATCCTTGTTCATTGTTTGTTTTACTTGTTTTGAGCTGGGCATTTTTATTCGCACATCTTTTATTGTTATGCCGCCTTGTTCTCTATTATTCCTTCTTGATCTTTGATATACTTATTTGTTCTCCGTTACGTCAGTGTTCTCCAGTGTTCCCTCTTGTCCTTTGTTATACGAATATGTTTTATCTGCTGGTTATTGTGGCTAAAGTAGTTTATTTGTTTCATTTGTGTTGTACGATATTCAGAGGGTGGTAAATATCACCCAAAATGCCAGTTCTAGAGCAGATTCACCGAGGCTTCCAACAAGGCGACACACATTTGTTTTATCACGAGAAAGACTGGAGCGTCCAACACCGTCACCAGACTTCGACCCATCTGTAAACAGGGCAGTAGGGCGAGAATGGCAGGAAAAAAAGTTAAAGGAAAAGGCATTTTAAAATAGTACAGGGGGGGGGGGTAAGCATTGACGTGGGCAAGGTGGGAGGAATACGAAGAGAAACTTTGCAGATGATGGACTCTCTCTCTCCGCGAGAGAGTCCTATAAACAGGCCATCCCCTCTAGTAAACACAAAATGAAGTAAGAGGCAACAGGTCCCATTATAGGGGTCGTACCACACAAGCAGGACGGGTTGGGACGGGTGAAGTATCGAAGACAGTAACAATTACGAAGCTCCTGTAAAGACGGAACACGAGTTTCAAGATATAAGCTCTGGCTAACGGATGAATGAACGGCATGAGAGCCGATGAGCAACCCTGTTTGGTGCACATCATCAAGACGACAAAATATGGCGAGCGACGCCGAGGACTACAGATGACAGCCATAGTACTGACAGCACAAGGGAGGAGCGCACGTAGTAGCGGCTTCTACCAGCCACACTCTCCAGGAAGTATGGAACGAGAGTAACAATTATGGAAGTATGGAACAAAGGAAGTATGGAACGAGAGTAACAATTATGGAAGTATGGAACAAAGGAAGTATGGAACGAGAGTAACAATTATGGAAGTATGGAACAAAGTAATATTAAAGACTTACAGCATTTAACTCGGAGGAAAGTGATCTGGAGCGACAGAGGCAAGTGGACGTCGAAGATCAACCTTAAAAGAGCATTTAGTTGTGGAGTCACCAGTCATATGACCAGCTGATTGGTAGCCCGGGACGACACGTACAGCGCCAGGGATACTCTATGGGGACGAGGTTATCTTGGGGTTATCTTGAGATGATTTCGGGGCTTTAGTGTCCCCGCGGCCCGGTCCTCGACCAGGTCTTCACCCCCAGGAAGCTGCCAGTGACAGCTGACTATATCCCAGGTACCTATTTACTGCTAGATAACAGGTGCATCAGGGTGAAAGAAACTCTGCCCATTGTTTCTCGCCGGCGCACAAGATCGAACACGGGACCACATGATCACGCGTCCAGTGTTCTGTCCGCTCAGCCGCCGCCCGAGAGGCGGGATATAGTTTTAGCCAAGCATGAAACAAAAAGAAAAGAGTATTGTTTACAACAGGTTAGTGGGCAGCCCCATCACACTGTCGTGGTGTGAGAGTACACAGCACCCAGCCGCACCTTAACTACGTGACGAGACACGAGGTAATGAAGGGAAAGTGGGAGGTCACCGTGATGCCCAAACAAATGCCGTTGTTCTAAAATATTAAATTCTTTCCAGGTAAAAAAAAAAAATACTAACAACTGAGCCATTCGGCACAAAGGAAGCATGACTGTAAACCTACAGTAGTCGTGGTTGGACACTTGAGAGGGACAGACAACGACATTGTAGGGAAAACCTCATAAGACACAAGTTAACTATACGTTATAACATAATTCGGATGCAACTCGACAGGAAAATGGGCCAAAAATCTTAAAGACAGGTGTTGTGTGTATCGGGGTTCCCACTAAATCTCGTTACACAGGTAGTGTAACGGGATTTAATCCCGTCATGCAGGTAATGTTGTAACCACAGTCAAGATTTGTGCACCCACTGAGGCAAGCCACACCCTGGGGCCCCGCACAAGTAGCTGTGTGACCTAATTGGTCATTACTGCATTAGCCCAACAATCAAAGTATGATCCGAGGTCACATGACTCCCGTGGAGCTATGAGCCTCCCACTTGGAGGAGGAGCCCCTCACATTGCTATTGAAAGCTCAAGGAATACGGGCATAAATTGCGAGGCATCATCCCCTTAACGAAATTCGTTATTTACTGAAACAAGATCTCAGTTGAATTGTCTAGGCCGTCCATATTGTATATGGACGGCCGAGGCAACATCTTGGAGAGAAGATACCTGCATCTCAGGCACTTAGTGTCATATCGGGGAAAGATCGTGTTTCTTCCCATCGCACCACAAGGAATGACAGGGGGTTTAGAGCCACTTTCTCTATAATAAGGGCGAAGAAATCCTCAACTAGAGTAATGTTAAGATGTGTTGTTCTGATCTTAAACCCTGAGGTTCCCAAGTTACATCCGACCACTGTCTCGGTCAGGCGGGCTCGGTTAAGGAAGGTAAAGAATGAAATACAAAGTACAACACAGTTCAAAACGCTCAGTGATGGCAGTCATGTACGCAAATAGTATCCTGTGGTGAAGATGTATTTAATAATAAAAGCTTCAGTGACCACTGTATAGGGCAGAATAAAGCCATTGTAATTCTCCAGTGACGAGAATCGAAGAATGATAGCCTAATAACCTAATGACAGCCTAATAGCGATGTATTTATTCTGTAGTGATGTTTCTAGTGATTAGTGTGAAGCCTGTGGCATGGCCACCGTAATTCTCGAGGGTCAACGAGCAACGAGTGTTAGCTCACACTGGATGTATGACCTAAGTCTAACGGCAGAGACATTTAATTTGTTGTAGGAGTGGGGCCTCATTTCTGTACATCGCGCCGCCAAGAAGTATCTGTGGACCAGGTGTGGACATAGAGGGGAAGAAAAGAAGACTACAGTGACAGTATAAAGAACATGGGGTACCTACAGGGGTCAACCTCACTCCATTGTCAGTTTATATTAATATTGTCAGTTTTTGTTAATATTCTTAGTGTGTCACATTACAATAATTATTAGGATAGGGTAGTAATACTTGTGTTATAATATATATATATATATATATATATATATATATATATATATATATATATATATATATATATATATATATATAAAAATATATATATATAAATATAAATATATATATATATATATATATATATATATATATATATATATATATATATATATATATATATATATATATATATATATATGTGGCTCAGCCACAGCAATCTTCCCCTGCCTCCCAGTCCTCCCCACGACCCCCCCCTCCCCAATCCCTTCGTCCCCCCAACTATTCCCCACTCCCCCGTCCTCCCCACCATTTTCCCCCCCTCCCCCGCCCCTTTGTCCTCTACACCATCCCCAAATCCACTGTCCCCTCGTCCTCGAAAATTGGGAACATCAAATGATATGATGTTCCCATCACTGAAGTTAAACAGTTAAGTTAAACAATTAAGTTAATCAATAATTAAACAAAAACAGTTACGTTAGTTAAACAGTTAAGAAAAACAGTTAAAAAACGAAATGAAAAACAATGAAAAAATAAAAAAATAAACTAAAACAAGAAATGAACGGTATGGTAAACAACACAGCTCAATTCCAATGCAATGTCAAACAAAATAATTAAATCAGAATGAAAATAAATCGAAATCTATAAAAATTCAATTTATTAATGAAATCGGAAACATTGAATTGGAATTGGAACATATTTAGTATAGCGTGTGTTGCACTTACGTGCAACAGATGGCACTGTGCATGATTTTACCACTCACAGGTGGGGCATCTATACTTATACATACGAAATAAACGGTATAGTGAACAACACAGCTCAATTCCAGTGCAATGTCACATAAAATGATTCAATCAAAATTAAAATAAATCGAAATCTATGAAAATTCAATTTATCAATTAAATCGGAAACATTGAAATGGAATTGTAACATATTAAGTGTAGCGTGTGTTCCTCTCACATGAAACAGATGGCGCTGTTTCCTAAAAAAAGAACGTTTTTACCAGTCACAGGTGTGGCATCTATACTTATACATATGAAATGAACAGTATGGTAAACAGCACAGCTCAGTTCTAACGCAATGTCACACAAAATAATTCAATGAAAATGAAAATAAATCGAAATCTATGAAAATTCAATTTATCAATGTAAACGGAAATATTGAAATTGAATCGTAACATAGTATAGCGTGTGTTGCTATTACGTGCAACAGATGGTGATTTAAAAAAAAAAAGGTTTTTACCTGTTTCAGATGTGGCATCTATATAGTAGGTATATGAAAACACACGTGTATTCGATTGGAACCCTAAATTGGATACCAAGTCACATTGGCATAGATGGGAATGAAAAGGCAGACTCACTAGCAAAAATTGCCACTGCTCTACCTGTTGTATAAGTTCAAATACCTCAAAGTTTTTCACAGATTAAGGAGCAAATCAATAAGAAAATACTCTCAATTATCAAAAGTCGCCAAAGTAGCGGAAGGAAGATCCACTGCGATATGGTACGAACAAGCCACTGGTTACTCCTCTTTCAAGTCTGGCAAAAAGAAATCCAGAGACATTGCAGTAGCCGTACACAGACTCAGACTTGGTTACAAGTGCTGCTGGGAAGTAATGAACCCAATAGATAAAGAGTGTCATGTCTGTGGAACAGAAGCAGAGGCGCCACTATTGCACTACTTACTGGAATGTGAAGCTACTGAAGCCCTGCGCATCAAACTCAACATTAATCCAACGACAGCAGCTGCATTAGATGCACATTCCTCCTCGACTACAATGATTAGAAAAGCCGTTGAGGAATGGGACTCGCTACCCTGCAAACACAAACCAAAACTGTCTCTATTTTCCGCTTGTTACAACTTGTAAAAAAGTTGTTACATCTTGGCTTAACGTGTTTATGACGTATTAGAACGTTGTTACAACTTGCTATATTGGTTGTTATAACTGGTTAGGAGGTGTTAAAACTTGTTCGAACGTTGTACCAACGTCGTAGTTTCGGTGTGTGTTTGGCGGGTAGTGAGCATTCTGCATCTACATCCGCCACCAAGATAATGTTATTAAAATTAGACTAAAACCGGTGCACAAAAACAGAAGCAAAAAAAAAACGGGAAAACGGAGGAATCCCCTCCTCCATTTTAAACTTAGACCCAAATATTATCACAGTAACAAGGTTATCGCGAATAACCGAACTCAATTACGGGCTCACCATAGCCCGTGCTACATGGACACTTCGTTCTGAGTAGCTAAATCTAAAACAACAACATCATCATCGAATGGAACGTTGAATGAACATTTCAAAGCAATCGGTGAAGAACTTTCGGAGATTAGCGATTTTGAACAAACGAACATTTCCATATATATATATATATATATATATATATATATATATATATATATATATATATATATATATATATATATATATATATATATACATATATACATATATATATATATATATATATATATATATATATATATATATATATATATATATATATATATATATATATATATATATATATATATAATATTTAAGAAAATACCGCAGCTTGGAGGAGCACAGCCTGATGAGCTGAATTGATCCCATTTTGTGGCTGTAACAAATGGCATGAGATGTATATGCTAATTATGTATCCCATCAATGCTGTAACTGGCTTAGGTAAACAGATTTTGGGTTTCAGTTCCTGAGCCCATTATGAGCCTCGCTACCATTTTCCACCACCGCTCACACCATGAATATGCTGAGCATAATAAATGAACTACACGGAAAACTGTAAGTTTCTGCGGCGCGTATGAGAAGAGTCAACGTAAGAGTGGTATTATTAACTCTCCCATGTACAATGCAATTGTCCAGCGGAAATATTTAGACTGGTATCGCATCAGCTTTAAACAATCTAATTTGGGGAACGTAAAGTTATGAAACACAGATCTATTAGTTTCGTTTTAAGTGTCGTTTTCACAAATTTTAATCAGAATAAAGGATTTTTTTTTTTCACTGGACAATTCACTCACTTGAAAAAAGGCGACAAGCCCCCCCTTGATCAACGATTGTGAATTGTCCAACATCCTGCCCTGCCGACCTATGTCCGATGGCTGCCCTTTACAGCACCAAATGAATTCCCGGTTATTCCTGAAGAAGCCGCAGCGGTGAAAAGGTAAACAAATTGAAGTCCCAGCTCTGCCCTTGGTGTTGGGGTCCCAGCTCTGCCCCTGGTGTTGGGGTCCCAGCTCTGCCCCTGGTGTTGGGGTCCCAGCTCTGCCCCTGGTGTTGGGGTCCCAGCTTTGCCCTTGGTGTTGGGGTCCCAGCTCTGCCCCTGGTGTTGGGGTCCCAGCTCTGCCCCTGGTGTTGGGGTCCCAGCTCTGCCCTTGGTGTTGGGGGTCCCAGCTCTGCCCCTGGTGTTGGGGGTCCCAGCTCTGCCCTTGGTGTTAGGGTCCCAGCTCTGCCCTTAATATGTATCATATACACATGCGCGCGCCCCTCTATGCAAGTGAGGCACATATTAACTAGTCCTCAGAGTCACTCCGCTAACCCACTCACAAACTAGTCACCAACTAAGCTAAAGGGTCGTTGTACGTCGCCTCTTTATGCCTGCTGTTGGAAAAAATTCTTCGCAGGAATTTTCATTATAAATTTTGGCCATTTATTTATTCCTTTGGTGGTCTTGGCTTTAGCAGGAAGTGCGGTAGATCAGAAGCAGTTGTTCGCTGATTAATAAAGCTGACTAATAAAGTTTACCTTACGTAAAGTGCTGACAAATTCCCTCCACACAACTATCCAAGCCAATAAAGAGGTTTCACCTGTAATCATATTTCCTTGTGACTGGGATCACCACTATTTTATACTGTAAATACTAATGACTATTGCGTATGATGACTCAACCTGTGAGGAAACGGCAACTTCCCGGCCCTTTGGAACTGTTTTTGTTATTAACAAGCTTAGGTATA
>NC_091177.1:14596898-14669398 GCF_040958095.1 Procambarus clarkii
GTCTGTCAGCGTCTCTCTTCCTCTCCCGTCTGTCATCCAGTTTATTCCTGATTGACATCAACCTCGCTTTCCCTCCTGTCTATCACCCACTCTCTCTCTCTCTCTCCCTCTCCTCCCCCCTGTCAATCACCTGGCTGTCACTCCTCTCAGTCCACCATGACTGACAACCACACCCTTGGTGTTTTTCTGCTCTTCTCTCTGCGGCTGTCAGTCTGCGGCTTCGTCCCCTTCACGGCGGCCTCTTCATTATTCCTTAACACATGTTCGCGGCGCCTCGGCCTCTACTGTCCCGCCCTCGCCGCTACATCTCTAAACTATCCCTCATTCATCACGCCCTCTCTCGCTATTTTGTTTTTTTTCTAGTTTGACTTTTCTTCTTTCTGTCCGAAGACTTGATAATCTGTGTGATTCTTTCGTTCTACTTGTTAGTCTCCTTTCCCTTTCTCCAGTGAACCTTTTATTTACCTTTACCTTTTCTCTAGTGTTTATTTAAAATGTTTCATATGTGTGTGTCCATTTTTTTTCTTTCGTTTTCTTTGTACTGGATATATTTTTTTTGGTCTTTCGTGCGTCTTCTCTTCAGTTTGATATTTTCAACTCTGTTTTCCTACCTCGCCTTCTTGCCCCGCCGGGTTCGATCACTGGGCAGGGGCAGGGGGCCGGTCGGCCGAGCGGACAACACGCTGGACTTGTGATCCTGTGGTCCCGGGTTCGATCCCAGGCGCCGGCGAGAAACAATGGGCAGAGCTTCTTTCACCCTATGCCCCTGTTACCTAGCAGTAAAATAGGTACCTGGGTGTTAGTCAGCTGTCACGGGCTGCTTCCTGGGGGTGGAGGCCTGGTCGAGGACCGGGCCGCGGGGACACTAAAGCCCCGAAATCATCTCAAGATAACCTCAAGATAAGGGGAGCGGCTGTGTACCCAGCAGGTATTGGGCCTCCTGGATGTAAAACAATAGATAGATGATGTTCTAGGGTAAATATGGCGCCTAATATCCGAACCGGTTCCAGTACTCGCCAGGAAACCTAAATCCAAAAATGTTTCGCTTGTCACAAAAGAGCCGTACTATTATGGTGGTAATTTTAACAACAATTAATAACACAGTCGGCACCGAGGTGCAAGTTGCGTCAATTGAACGCTAAATCAACGTCATCAGTATAGATTCAAGGTGAACTCAACGCTGCTCTTGGATAATGTGCTCGCAGGGAATCTTCCTGGAATAGTAACGTCGCTCAAACGTCTGTCAACTGTCTCTCAAACGTTGCTAAAACGTCGCACAAACGTTGCTCAACCGTCGCGCAAAAGTCACTAAAACGTTGCCAGGAAATGTCCTTAACATCGCTTAATTGTGCATCTTTCCGTTGAACTATTCTCAGGCGGGGGAACACCACATGCTACAGACACGTTTGAACAACAAAACATCAGTGTTATGATCCTTGATTATAATTGTTAAGTCAAAGTCGTTTATCCAGGGGCCAGATTCATGAACGCACTTACGCAAGCACTTACGAACGTGTACATCTTTCCTCAATCTTTGACGCCTTTAGTTACATTTATTAAACAGTTTACAAACATGAAAACTTCCCATTCAACTGTTGTTATTGTTATAAACAGTTTCCTGGTGCTTCGGAGCTCATTAACTGTTAGCCGCCAAAGATTGAGAAAAGATGTACAGGTTCGTAAGTGCTTTCGTGAATCTGGCCCCAGGTGTGCCCATGGGGTGTGGTGTGTGCCCATGGGGTGTGGGGTGTGCCCATGGGGTGTGGTGTGTGCCCATGGGGTGTGGTGTGTGCCCATGGGGTGTGGGGTGTGCCCATGGGGTGTGGGGTGTGCCCATGGGGTGTGGGGTGTGCCCATGGGGTGTGGGGTGTGCCCATGGGGTGTGGGGTGTGCCCATGGGGTGTGGTGTGTGCCCATGGGGTGTGGGGTGTGCCCATGGGGTGTGGGGTGTGCCCATGGGGTGTGGGGTGTGCCCATGGGGTGTGGGGTGTGCCCATGGGGTGTGGGGTGTGCCCATGGGGTGTGGGGTGTGCCCATGGGGTGTGGTGTGTGCCCATGGGGTGTGGGGTGTCCCCATGGGGTGTGGGGTGGGGTGTCCCCATGGGGTGTGGTGTGTGCCCATGGGGTGTGGGGTGTCCCCATGGGGTGTGGTGTGTGCCCATGGGGTGTGCTGTGTGCCCATGGGGTGTGGGGTGGGGTGTCCCCATGGGGTGTGGGGTGGGGTGTCCCCATGGGGTGTGGGGTGGGGTGTTGGGTGTGCCCATGGGGTGTGGGGTGTGCCCATGGGGTGTGGGGTGGGGTGTGGGGTGTGCCCATGGGGTGTGGGGTGTGCCCATGGGGTGTGGGGTGGGGTGTGCCCATGGGGTGTGGGGTGTGCCCATGGGGTGTGGGGTGGGGTGTTGGGTGTGCCCATGGGGTGTGGGGTGTGCCCATGGGGTGTGGGGTGGGGTGTGGGGTGTGCCCATGGGGTGTGGGGTGGGGTGTGGGGTGTGCCCATGGGGTGTGGGGTGTGCCCATTGGGTGTGGTGTGTGCCCATGGGGTGTGGGGTGTCCCCATGGGGTGTGGGGTGGGGTGTCCCCATGGGGTGTGGTGTGTGCCCATGGGGTGTGGTGTGTGCCCATGGGGTGTGGGGTGTGCCCATGGGGTGTGGGGTGTGCCCATGGGGTGTGGTGTGTGCCCATGGGGTGTGGGGTGTGCCCATGGGGTGTGGGGTGTCCCCATGGGGTGTGGTGTGTGCCCATGGGGTGTGGGGTGTCCCCATGGGGTGTGGGGTGGGGTGTCCCCATGGGGTGTGGGGTGGGGTGTCCCCATGGGGTGTGGGGTGGGGTGTTGGGTGTGCCCATGGGGTGTGGGGTGGGGTGTTGGGTGTGCCCATGGGGTGTGGGGTGGGGTGTTGGGTGTCCCCATGGGGTGTGGGGTGGGGTGTCCCCATGGGGTGTGGGGTGGGGTGTTGGGTGTCCCCATGGGGTGTGGGGTGTGCCCATGGGGTGTGGGGTGGGGTGTTGGGTGTCCCCATGGGGTGTGGGGTGTGCCCATGGGGTGTGGGGTGTGCCCATGGGGTGTGGGGTGGGGTGTTGGGTGTCCCCATGGGGTGTGGGGTGTGCCCATGGGGTGTGGGGTGTGCCCATGGGGTGTGGGGTGTGCCCATGGGGTGTGGGGTGTGCCCATGGGGTGTGGGGTGTGCCCATGGGGTGTGGGGTGGGGTGCTGGGTGTCCCCATGGGGTGTGGGGTGGGGAGTCCCCATGGGGTGTGGGGTGGGGTGTTGGGTGTCCCCATGGGGTGTGGTGTGTGCCCATGGGGTGTGGGGTGTCCCCATGGGGTGTGGGGTGTGGGGTGGGGTGTGGGGTGTGCCCATGGGGTGTGGGGTGTGCCCATGGGGTGTGGGGTGTGCCCATGGGGTGTGGGGTGTGCCCATGGGGTGTGGGGTGTGGGGTGGGATGTTTGGGAGGGGGGGGGGGAGTGGAGGAGGATACTCTGGATCATTCTCAGCTGAACCTGTGTAAGGACAACCTGATCCTCATTACTTAATGCAGTTTGGTGTTCCAGAGGTTGACGTTCATTGCAACAGCTGCTTCTCAGTGGACCAAATGTCGACGAGAAACGTTATTTCGACGTTACCTGTGGATATTGTGGCTTTCTTCTTAACTTGAGGTTATCTTGAGATGATTTCGGGGCTTAGCGTCCCCGCGGCCCGGTCCTCGACCAGGCCTTCTTTTTTATTACACATTCCCAGGAAGCAGCCCGTAGCAGCTGTCTAACTCCCAGGTACTTATTTAATGCTAGGTGAACAGGTGCATCAAGGTGAAAGAAACTCTGCCCATTTGTTTCCGACTCCACTGGGGATAGAACCCGGAACCTTAGGACTACAAATCCAAAGCGCTGTCCACTCAGCTGTCAGGCCCCGCTATCTAAGTTACCAGACGTTCCTTGCTTTGTTTAACATTTTGTTATAGATGCGAATCTGTTTTACAGGCATTTCGTTTGATGCTACAAACCGAAGTTTTTGTGTTGGTTTCCGTCCTATTGGTCCTGGGGAAGCTAGTCTTACCAACACCTCCGCATGGGGCGCCTTGGGTCAGATTCTCTACCTACACAACACACACACAACACCCTCAACACACACACACAACACCCTCAACACACACACACAACACACACACACAACACACACACACACACAACACCCTCAACACACACAACACTTCAACACACACAACACTTCAACACACACAACACTTCAACACACACAACACTTCAACACACACAACACTTCAACACACACAACACCCTCAACACACACAACACCCTCAACACACACAACACTTCAACACACACAACACTTCAACACACACAACACTTCAACACACACAACACTTCAACACACACAACACTTCAACACACACAACACTTCAACACACACAACACTTCAACACACACAACACCCTCAACACACACAACACCCTCAACACACACAACACTTCAACACACACAACACTTCAACACACACAACACTTCAACACACACAACACCCTCATCACACACACACACAACACTTCAACAGACACAACACTTCAACAGACACAACACTTCAACAGACACAACACTTCAACAGACACAACACTTCAACACACACAACACTTCAACAGACACAACACTTCAACAGACACAACACTTCAACAGACACAACACTTCAACACACACAACACTTCAACACACACAACACTTCAACACACACAACACCCTCATCACACACACGCACACACACAACACCTTCAACACACACACACACACACACACAACACCTTCAACACACACACACACACAACACCTTCAACACACACAACACTTCAACACACACAACACTTCAACACACACAACACTTCAACACACACAACACCCTCATCACACACACACACAACACTTCAACAGACACAACACTTCAACAGACACAACACTTCAACAGACACAACACTTCAACAGACACAACACTTCAACACACACAACACCTTCAACACACACAACACCTTCAACACACACAACACCTTCAACACACACACACACACACACACAACACCTTCAACACACACAACACTTCAACACACACAACACTTCAACACACACAACACCTTCAACACACACAACACTTCAACACACACAACACTTCAACACACACAACACTTCAACACACACAACACTTCAACACACACAACACCTTCAACACACACAACACTTCAACACACACAACACCTTCAACACACACAACACTTCAACACACACAACACCTCAACAATAGTAGCACATAAGTATTGTGCTGATCAAGCCCATATCCAGTACCTATGCACTCTTAAGGATGAATCCCTGCAAAATATGAATCTATAATTTTTCCCAGACACATGGGAGAAAGGTTCATGCTCATTAAATCTAGAATCCCACACCAAGACCAGAATCCCACACCAAGACCAGAATCCCACACCAAGACCAGAATCCCACACCAAGACCAGAATCCCACACCAAGACCAGAATCCCACACCAAGACCAGAATCCCACACCAAGACCAGAATCCCACACCAAGACCAGAATCCTACACCAAGACCAGAATCCCACACCAAGACCAGAATCCCACACCAAATTCCCACAACCACTCAAAAGTCCTTGACCACTATAATAGCCCCTCAAGGCTTTAAGGCTTTTTTTTTGTCAAATAATCATGTAATGAGATGAACGATTCCCGGATTATATTAAAAGTTTGAAAGATCTTCGCGTCTATACTATAGTGCCTATACTCCCTTTACTAGGGCCTATATATTCCCTATACTAGGGCCGATATATACTCTCTATACTAGTGCTTATACTCTCTATACATATAAAATCTCCGTTTTTTTTTTGTGTGTTTGGGTTCCCGTAACGGGAGCTTATTCCTTACGTCATGTGCACCATTTCCGCACAAGCTTACCAATCTGGAACTTTAGCCGACGATTAGAGATAATAGTTCTTGAAAGTTTCTAACAGCTATATGGGTGACTGCGTGTAGAGCCATTTGGCCATCTACGGTTTGCTGAGGAATACGAGTAAGTTTGTCTCTCCCTCGTGTTTCTGCTTTTCCAGTTGTGCCGGAGAGCCTAAGTGCCTCTCACGGGCACTGCCTCGCCCTCCACCTGCTGTTTCCTCCACCCACTGCCTCGCCCTCCACCCACTGTCTCGCCCTCCACCTACTGTCACCTCCACCCACTGCCTCACCCTCCACCTGCTGTCTCCTCCACCCACTGCCTCGCCCTCCACCTGCTGTCTCCTCCACCCACTGCCTCGCCCTCCACCTGCTGTTCCCTCCACCCACTGCCTCGCCCTCCTCCTGCTGTCTCCTCCACCCACTGCCTCGCCCTCCACCTGCTGTCTCCTCCACCCACTGCCTCGCCCTCCACCTGCTGTTCCCTCCACCCACTGCCTCGCCCTCCACCTGCTGTCTCCTCCACCTGCTGTCTCCTCCACCCACTGCCTCGCCCTCCACCTGGTGTTCCCTCCACCCACTGCCTCGTCCTCCTCCTGCTGTCTCCTCCACCCACTGCCTCGCCCTCCACCTTCTGTCTCCTCCACCCACTGCCTCGCCCTCCTCCTGCTGTTCCCTCCACCCACTGCCTCGCCCTCCTCCTGCTGTTCCCTCCACCCACTGCCTCGCCCTCCACCTGCTGTCTCTTCCACCCACTGCCTCGCCCTCTACCTGCTATCTCTTCCACCCACTGCCTCGCCCTCCACCTGCTATCTCTTCCACTCACTGCCTCGCCCTCCACCTGCTGTCTCCTCTACCCACTGCCTCGCCCTCCTCCTGCTGTCTCCTCCACCCACTGCCTCGCCCTCCACCTGCTGTCTCCTCCACCCACTGCCTCGCCCTCCACCTGCTGTCTCCTCCACCCACTGCCTCGCCCTCCACCTGCTGTTCCCTCCACCCACTGCCTCGCCCTCCTCCTGCTGTCTCCTCCACCCACTGCCTCGCCCTCCACCTGCTGTTCCCTCCACCCACTGCCTCGCCCTCCACCTGCTGTCTCCTCCACCCACTGCCTCGCCCTCCACCTGCTGTCTCCTCCACCCACTGCCTCGCCCTCCTCCTGCTGTCTCCTCCACCCACTGCCTCGCCCTCCACCTGCTGTCTCCTCCACCCACTGCCTCGCCCTCCACCTGCTGTTCCCTCCACCCACTGCCTCGCCCTCCTCCTGCTGTCTCCTCCACCCACTGCCTCGCCCTCCACCTGCTGTTCCCTCCACCCACTGCCTCGCCCTCCTCCTGCTGTTCCCTCCACCCACTGCCTCGCCCTCCTCCTGCTGTCTCCTCCACCCACTGCCTCGCCCTCCACCTGCTGTTCCCTCCACCCACTGCCTCGCCCTCCTCCTGCTGTCTCCTCCACCCACTGCCTCGCCCTCCACCTGCTGTCTCCTCCACCCACTGCCTCGCCCTCCACCTGTTGTCTCCTCCACCCACTGCCTCGCCCTCCACCTGTTGTCTCCTCCACCAACTGCCTCGCCCTCCACCCACTGCCTCGCTCCTAGGTAGTGTCTTGCCAGGTTAATTATTTTCCATGTTGATCCTGGAGGGTCGCTCTCTTCTCAACGTTGGTCCCGACCTGTGGTGGTTCAGATGCTGTGTTCTGTCTCTCTCTCTCGCTCTCTCTGTCTCTCTCTCGCTCTCTCTGTCTCTCTCTCGCTCTCTCTCTCTCTCTCTCTCTCTCTCTGTCTCTCTCTGTCTCTCTCTCTCTCTCTCTCTCGCTCTCTCTCTCTCTCTCTCTCTCTCTCTCGCTCTCTCTGTCTCTCTCTCGCTCTCTCTCTCTCTCTCTCTCTCTCTCTCTCTCTCTCTCTGTCTCTCTCTGTCTCTCTCTCTCTCTCTCTCTCGCTCTCTCTCTCTCTCGCTCTCTCTCTCTCTCATCTTACAGAACGACATCTTTATCCTTGTTATTGTTTGGGTAATTTGTTTCTTTGTGATTTCATATTGACATACAATTTGCCTACACAATTATATACACAAACACACACACACACACACACACACACACACACACAAACACACACACACACACACACACACACACACACACACACACACACACACACACACACACATGGATAATGCACTAGGCAGTGATGTGGTGGAGGCTGACTCCATACACAGTTTCAAATGTAGATATGATAGAGCCCAATAGGCTCAGGAACCTGTACACCAGTTGATGGACAGTTGAGAGGCGAGACCAAAGCTCAATCCACGCAAGCACAATTAGGTGAGTACAATTAAGTGAGTACATATATATACAAATATATATTAATTGTCAACCACACTACTGTGGAATTAAGCATTTCATTCAACTGGGCACTTGGAGACTCGAAACGCTGGCGGTTCAAGCCTCCATGTGAGTTTTTAGTGAGATATATATATTCTAGGGTATACCTGCCACTGCCCGGGTCTGTCTACCTCCACCCACCACCCATTTAACTATATATCCATCTACCTCTCTATCCATCCATCTATCTATCTATCACCCCTTTCCCCGGCTTCTCCCTGCTTCTCCTTCTGTCATAAAATATATTATTAAGAACCACCGGAACAACAGAATGCGCCAAATAAATTATATTGTTATGACAAACAACTCCACGTTAATCTCACGCCATATTTGACTTTCGACTTCTTGAATGACTCCACGAAAATGGTGTAGGAGTGTTTATAATTGCCAAGATTGTTTAAAGCACTTAGCTTAGGCCTCCGCCTACCAGGCTATGTCCGTGCCGTACCCCTGACCATCACCCCATGCAAATTTGGGTGAGATTACTGGAGAGAGACAGACTCTCTTTCGTCCAGGTATACTAGGCGGGGAACACGACGGTAGTGAGGTCTGTCTATCTCCCTCTCTCGCACTCTCTAGGTATAAGTATTTTTCTATTTCTATATCTCTATCTTGATCTCTCTCTCAATCTAGCTCTTTATCTAGCTATATCTGTAGCAATCTCTTTTCCATTTTCATCCTCCTCTCCATCGAATGGGAGAGGAATCTCCCATTCCTCTCCCTCTTTCCATTCCCATTTTCCACCTTCTCTCCACATTTCTCATTCTCATCTTCCTCCTCTCGTTCTTCATTCCTCCAACCTTAAACAGTCATTTCCATTTATATATATAATAAACACGATGTAAAATGAGCGAGTATTTTTTTTTTGTTTTTTTTTATTAAGATATGAGGTACATCTGCATTAGTGCAGCTGCCCTAAACTATATGAAGTGGAGTACAGTGTGTCAAAAAAGCTAACTAGGTGATGCTAAAAAATCCCCATCACACAGGATGGTTAGTCATACAGAGGCATGTGATAAGCGGTCTGCACTGGCAGACTCCGGATGCATTTTGAGGATATCAACAACACAAGATTGAATAAGGTAGCAGTGGTAATACAAGTCCCCATCTCGCAGGATGGTTAGTCATACAGAGCCATGTGTTTAATAGCCTGCACTGGCAAATTTTGGGTATACTGTGAGGATATCTTCAAGAATACGAGAGTGAATAAAGTAATTGCAAAGCTCCAGGTACCTCATGCCAACTGGTCTGAAAGGTCTAATAACTGGGCATTCAGTGATGTAGTGCGGGAGATCGTGCCGTAGTTCCTGCTCACAGAGTTTGCAACTGGAGTGCTCAGGATTGGGAGACCCGTCACCTGCAGCCACCTGCCACATGTAACGGTAACCCAACCTGATCCTTGCAACCACTGTGTCGCACAGTCTAGTGGACGTTTTGTGCTGTCCATAGATGTAGGTTTCAGATCTGAACAAATCATAGCTTTTTATACTAGTACTTTCAGGTCGTTGGGAGTCAGTAAGTTCTTTCCTATCAGATCTGAATGTTTGGACCAATACAGTTTTGACAGCAGAGATGGGGATACCTAGATCTAATTCAACTTCAAACTTGTTACACGCTAATTTGGCTGCAATGTCTGTCTCATTATGATGGGTTATATTTATGTGTGAAGGTATCCATACAACGGAGATTCGAGACCCTTTACTCTGTGCATCAATTAGGTCATTTATAATTGGGAGTATGAGGTTCTTGCTGTCGATCTTCCAAGAGAAGTTTTCGATTGCTTGAAGAGCAGACTTTGAATCGCAGAATATTATTCCTCCTCCAATATTTTTTAATGTGCTGGTTGCTAAATGTAATGCTGCTAGTTCTGCTTGTGTGGAGGTCAGCCAGTTGTTTAACCTGACACTGACAGTCTTTGTGCAAATATTATTTCTATAAAACCTACATGCCGCTGCAGTCCGTCCAGTAGAAGACTGGACTGAGCCGTCGGTGCAGACACAGTGCTCGTGAGATCTTAGACTCTCGATGGAGGAGGCAATTGTTTCAAGAGTGACAGCTTTGAGTAGAGCAAGATTCTCCATTATCTTTCTTGGTGACAGGTGTGTATGATACTTGAATGGTGGGGTACAGATAAAGAGGAATATCAGAGACAGGTAGATTGCACTTAAAAGGAATGTTAAGTTTAATGAGATTGTAAGCATTGTTTCTCAGCCAATTATCATAAAAGGAGTGAGTTGGTATGTCGGCACCAGTCAAAAGGGTGTTAACAGCACTAAATAATTTGTCTCTGAGCAATGCAGGAGATGTAGGATCTCTCATAACTTTAAGGCAAAAGGTAGTGTTAACTTGCATTATTCTCTCTAGTATGGTTGGAAGCTTCAGTTCTTCCCTCATGGTGATGATTCTTGTGCATCTTGGGGCACCAAGAATTATCCTCATGGCATCATTCTGTACTACTTCAAGTTTGTCCAACACAGAGGAGGGGAAATTAATGAAGTGCAGAGCATTATAATCAACGAGAGATCTAACAAACATCATATAGAATAGTCTAGCATATTTAATATTGATACCAATATTCTTACCAGTAAGTGTTCTCAATGGTTTTAGTCTTTCTTTTAACCTACGGTGTAGATCATTTACAATGTCACTGTTAATACCAACTCCAAGGTATTTGTGCTGCCCACACGTTTCAATGTTCTGGTTGTTGACCTTGAAAGCTATAGGGACATGAGTTTTCTCTTTGGGATGGAGAACTCTGGATTTAGTTATAGAGATAACAAGACCACATTCAATGCTTTTAGCAGCGAATGAATCAAGTAGAGCTTGCAGTCTAGTTTGGGAATTTGCAACAATGCATATATCATCGGCATAACAAATGACGGCTTCGTCAGGTAGTGTGGGAATATCAATTGTTAATTTGTGCATCAGAACATTGAACAGTGTGGGACTTAGCACTCCACCCTGGGGTGTACCCAATTCAAAGGGTGCACAGAGTTTACTTTTGACCCCCTTGAAAAGGACTGAGGCGGTTCTGTTACTCAGGTACCCCCTGAGCCATGTCAACAGTCTTCCCTTAACTCCAAAAGAGGCTAGCTGTTCTAGGATTATTTCTTTGTTTGCTGTATCAAAAGCAGTTTGGAGATCAATAAATGCCGCCTGAGAGTTTGGTCCCTCTCTGATAAAATACTCAGCAAAGCAAGTTTGTGTGCTTCTTCCAGGAAGGAAACCATACAGGTTAGGGGCAAGGTGGGGCTTGATTTGAAACATTAGTCTGTCGAGAATAATTCTCTCAAGAACTTTGCAATGAGCGAGTAAACATGGGAATAACTCAAACACTCTACGGACAACACATCCCTGATTTCATCCAGTTTCCATTTCAGAATTCTTGAAAATCTCTTAGTGGCGTTTGGTTACAGGCTATAATTCTTCAAGCATTTAACTTAGGCCTACCCTGACCAGCCTACTCCCTCCAGTACCCCACAGTATTTTCCCCTACAAATTTGGGAGAGGCTAGACCCCAAACGTCTGAAATACAACTTTAGACAGACAGAGACATTCTGGCTTACGGCACACACACACACACACACATATATATATATATATATATATATATATATATATATATATATATATATATATATATATATATATATATAAATATATATATATATATATATATATGTATATATATATATACACACAGTCTCCGTGGTGTAGTGGTAAGACACTCGCCTGGCGTTCCGCGAGCGCTATGTCATGGGTTCGTATCCTGGCCGGGGAGGATTTACTGGGCGCAATTCCTTAACTGTAGCCTCTGTTTAACGCAACAGTAAAATGTGTATTTGGATGAAAAAACGATTCTTCGCGGCGGGGATCGTATTCCAGGGACCTGCCCGAAACGCTACGCGTACTAGTGGCTGTACAAGAATGTAACAACTCTTGTATATATCTCAAATATCTCAAATATATGTATGTGTGCGCACACATATATATATATATATACGGCACACACACACGTATATATATATATATATATATATATATATATATATATATATATATATATATACATATATATATATATATATATATATATATATATATATATATATATATATATATATATATATATATATATATGTATATTAGTAATGAGAGATAATAACAATGTCAAAATGAACGAAACATTGGGTGAACTACCAGAGTGAAAAATGTAACTGACAGTTAAACAAACTACATGCGAGTGAGGGAGGGGTGAGGGAGGGGTGAGGGAGGGGTGAGGGAGGGGTGTGGGAGGGTTGGGGGAGTTGCAGGGAGAGTGGGGGTGGCTGGGTGTGAGGAAGGGAGGGGTCCGGGCCAGGGAGCGGGAGAGGAAGGGAGCGGGAGAGGAAGGGAGGGTCGTGGGGGAACAATTAAACAAAATATATCATCAGGTTAATATAATGCAAAATAACACAATACTAATTTAGAACAAAACAAACAGCGTCCGTCAGCAACATATCAAGCACACACACACACACACACACACACACACACACACACACACACACACACATACACACACACACACACATACACACACACACACACACACACACACACACACACACACACACACACACACACACACACACACACACGTACTCGGAAGTAATGTCCACAGTGATGGAGGTAGTCATGAAAGCAGCCACCTCACAGGAAGCGGGCCCGCTCCACTAGTAAGCTGCTGGAAAGAAAAAGATCAGTGGTAGCTGTGGGAATTACAGAGCAGGAAGGCTCCAATAGGACAGAATGGAATGATAAGGACAGAGCGGCAGTGAAGGAAATACTGAAGGCACTAGAGATGGAAGGGGCTGAACATAGAATTGAGAAGGTTTTCAGGTTATGCTAGTACAACAAGGACAGAGGCCGTGTGTTAAAAATAGTGGTTGCAAACGAGAACACAAAGGAGAAGATTCTAACAAGGAAGAGCCGCCGCCTGCAATATATGGGAGAATTAAAAAAAGTATTCCTCCAGAGAGAAATGACGAGGGAAGAGAGAGCCATAGCGGCAGAAGCTAGGAAGAAGCACAGGGGGAGAAGAGAAAATCAGGAAATCGCAGCCCCCAACACAACATCCCCAGAGGTGAGGAGAGAATCCACAACTAGCAACCCAGTAACACCAGAAGGGAGGGCAACCCCATCACCCTCCTCTGCATAGAAAACCCCCCCTACCCTAAACCCTCCCTGCCCCAACTCAAATGCTCAGGCAACTCTCCCTCCCCGCTCACCCCATTCCCACCCTGCTACCTCTCCCCTCATCCCACCAAGTCCCTCATCCCCCGTTTCCGTCCTGTCCTCCCTCCCTCTTCATCCCATACCCCCCATCCCATACCCTCCCTGTCCCCCCTTCACTTGACCCCCCTACCACTCACCCCAGTAGTCCTCTGAAACCCTGTTTTCCACCTCACAAATCCTCACACCCATGGAACAGCTTCCCCCATCATCATCTTGATGAGCAGAACGCTCATCAAGATGAGGATATGAGAAGGGACAGTAGAAAGTGAGCCTCAAGGCAATGTACACTAACATAGATGGGATTACAAATAATGCAAATGAACATGGAGAACGGGGTACTAGAAGAAAACCCAGACATAACAGCACTCACAGAAACAAAGCTTACGAAAACCATAACAAATGCAGTGTTCCCACAGGACTATTATGTTATAAGGAAAGAGAGAGAAAGAAGAGGAGATGGCGGTGTAGCTCTGCTGGTAAGAAAAGGCTGGGTTTTCAGGAGATGGTTATTCAGGGCTGTGAAGGTTTCAGTGACTGCATAACAGGTACCATAACAACTGGAGGACAAACAATTATACTCGTAGTCATATATAATCCACCACCAAATGACAGACGATCCAGACAGGAATATGATAGAAACAACATGGCCACCATTTGCATAATAGAGTGAGCAGGTTCTTTCGCTAGCAGGAATGGATCTGGACTACTAATCATGGGAGACTTCAACCACGGGAAGATAGATTGGGAGAATAGAGACCCACATGGACGACCAGATACATGGAGAGTTAAGATGCTGGATGTGGCAACAAGAACTCTCTAAGCCAACAAATCAAGGGACCGACAAGAATGAAATGGGAAAATGAACCAGCAATGCTTGATCTGATATTTACCCTAAATGAGTTGGATATGCTGGCATACCGAAAGGGAAATTAGGAGGAGATGAGAATTTCCCTAAGGGATATACCATGGGACACAGACCTCAGAGCTAAGTCTGTACAAGACATGATGGACTATGTGATCCAAAAGTGTCAGGAGGCAGTAAACAACCCAAAAGCCTGGCCCAAAAGGAAAAGTCCGAGAAGCAAAAGAAGAATCCGTGGTTTAATAGCGCATGAATGGAAGCAAAGGAATTGAACAAAAGGGCGTGAAGGAACTTCCGAAATAACAGAACACCAAAAAGCAGAGAGAGATACCAGAGAACCAGGAATGAGTATGTTAAGGTGAGAAGAGAAGCAGAGAAAAACTATGAAAATGATATAGCAAGTAAAGCCAAGACCGAACCAAAGTTACTCCACAGTCACATCAGGAGGAAAACAACAGTGAAAGAACAGGTAATGAAACTTAGAACAAGTGAAAATAGGTATACAGAGAATGACACAGAGGTGTGTGAAGAACTCAACAAGAGGTTCTTGGAGGTTTTCACAATAGAACAAGGTGAGGTCACTACGCTAGGAGAGGGGGGCAGTAAACCAGGCGCCCTTGGAAGGGTTCGAAATTACGAGAGATGAGGTCAAGAGACACCTGTTAATCTGGATGTGAGAAAGGCTGTTGGTCCAGACGGGATCTCACCATGGGTATTGAAAGAGTGTGCAGAGTCACTTTGCTTGCCACTCTCCATAGTGTATAGTAGGTCACTGGAGACGGGAAACCTACCAGAAATATAGAAGACGGCTAATGTGGTTCCAGTATACAAAAAGGGCGACAGACAAGAGGCACTGAACTACAGGCCAGTGTCCTTAACTTGTATACCATGCAAGGTGATGGAGAAGATTGCGAGAAAAAATCTAGTAACACATCTGGAGAGAAAGGACTTCGTGACAAATCGCCAACATGGGTTCAGGGAGGAAAAATCTTGCCTTACAGGCTTAATAGAATTCTACGACCAGTTGACAAAGGTTTTAAGCAAGAAAGAGAAGGATGGGCGGAGGGCATTTTCTTGGACTGTCGGAAAGCCTTTGACAAAGTATCCTATAAGAGGCTGGTACATAAGCTGGAGAAACAGGCAGGAGTAACTGGTAGGGTGCTCCAGTGGATTAGGGAGTACCTAGGCAATAGGAAGCAGAGAGAGTTACAGAGAGGAGTGAGACCTGAGATTGGCGTGAAGTCACCAGTGGAGTCCCACAGGGCTCTGTACTCGGACCTATCCTATTTCTGATATACGTAAATGATCTCCCGGAGGGTATCGACTCATTCCTCTCAATGTTTGCTGACGACGCCAAAATTATGAGAAGTATTAAGACAGAGGAGGACTGCTTGAGGCTTCAAGAAGACCTAGACAAACTGAAGGAATGGTCGAACAAATGGTTGTTAGAGTTTAATCCAAGCAAATGTAATGCAATGAAGATAGGTGTAGGGAGCAGGAGACCAGATACAAGGTATCATTTGGGAGATGAAATTCTTCAAAAGTCAGAGAGAGAGAGAGAAAGACTTGGGGTTGATATCACGCCAGACCTGTCCCCCAAAAGCCCAAATCTTTATAACATCAGCGGCATACGCCAGGTTGGCAAACATAGGAACGGCCTTTAGAAACTTGTATACGGAATCATTCAGAACTTGGTATACCACATATGTCAGACCAATCCTGGAGTATGGAGCTCCAGCATGGAGTTCATATCTAGTCAAGTATAAGAATAAACTGGAGAAGGTTCAAAGGTTTGCCATCAGACTAGTACCCGAGCTGAGAGGTTTGAGCTACAAACGGACAGAGAGAGAGAGACTACGGAAGTGTAACCTCATGTCGCTGGAAGACAGAAGAATTAGGGGGGACATGATCACCACATACAACATTCTCAAAAAAATTGATATGGTTGATAAGGACTTGCTATTTAACACAAAGGGCACACACGCACTAGGGGACACAGGTGGAAATTGAGTGCCCAAATGAGCCACAGAGATATTAGAAAGAACGTTTTTAGTGTCAGAGTAGTTAACAAATGGAATGCATTAGAAAGTGATGTAGTGGAGGCTGACTCCATACACAGTTTCAAGTGTAGATATGATAGAGCCCAGTAGGCTCAGGAACCTGTACAAATGATGGTTGACAGTTGAGAGGCGGGACCAAAGAGCCAGAGCTCAACCCCCGCAAGCACAAATAGGTGAGTACATACGTACGCACACAACTAATTTAAGTCTAATGTACCACACAATGGCACGAATAAAAGCACAAGCTCAAACAAGGAACTCTGACAGGAGATTCGAAGAAGATTGTGATCTTGGTAATCTACAATTCCCCACCAAACAGTAGAAGACCCAGGCAGGAGTATGATGACAACAACAAGGCATGCATAGATGAACTGCAGAAGTCAGCAACATTAGCTCACAGAATGAGAACGAAACTGCTGGTCATGGGGGACATAAATCATGGAGAGATCTATTGGGAATCAAGGTATCCCCATGGAGGAGATGAAACGTGGGGAGCAAATTAAGTAGACGTTATAAACAGGAATCTTTAGCACATTATGTGAAGGCAGACACAAGGAAAATACGAAGGTGATACACAAAGCCTATTAGTCCTGATTTTCACCCAGAACGTAGAAAACATCGAGAATTTGGAATATGAAATAGCACAAGGAGCCCGTGACCATTGTGTCCTGGTCATTGACTACATGATGGAACTTGAAATTGTGACCACGGGACAAAATGTATGTGAAAGGAGAGTTGACTACATGGAAAGGGACTACAGGAGGATAAAGAACTATCTGGGAGACGTGCAGTGGGAGGAAGAAATTAGAGGAAAACAGTCGAAGATATAATGAACCTAGTCACACGGAAAGGCCAGGAGGCCGAAGAGAGATTTATACCAACAGTAAAGAACAGAAGTAAGAGGGAATATAATAACCCAGGAGGCCGAAGAGAGATTTATACCAACAGTAAAGAACAAAAGTCAGAGGGAATATAATAACCCATGGTTTAATAGACAGTGTCAGGAAGCAAGAATGAGAAGCAGGAGGGAGTGGAGGAAGTACAGAAGATAAAGGACAGAAGACAGCATGATTAAATGAAACAGAACTAGGAACGATTAGATTAACATAAGCAGAGTATCGGAAAGATATTATGAGAATAAGGTAGAGTCTGACTCCATACACAGTTTCAAATGTAGATATGATAGAGCCCAGTAGGCTCAGGAATCTGTACACCAGTTGATTGACAGTTGAGAGGCGGGACCAAAGAGCCAGAGCTCAACCACCACAAGCACAACTAAGTGAATACACACACACACGCACGCCGTCTCAAGAATCCAATGAGAGCGTCAGCGTGAGGGAGACGTCAGAGTGGAGAGGTGTTCCCGGCGGGGCTCCACAGGGACCACAACTGGGTAGTGTCTGCGGTAACCAAGTCCTGGACACGATAGTCGCCTCCCTCTACATCTTCATGACGCCATATTGGCGTTCAGATTAGATAATGTGGAAAACTGCAATAAAAAGTATGACTATGACAAAAAATAAAGTATGTTTCTAAAGGGCTTTAAAGTGTGTTGGTCCCGGGTTCGATCCCGGGCGCCGGCGAGAAACAATGGGCAGAGTTTCTTTCACCCTATGCCCCTGTTACCTAGCAGTAAAATAGGTACCTGGGTGTTAGTCAGCTGTCACGGGCTGCTTCCTGGGGGTGGAGGCCTGGTCGAGGACCGGGCTGCGGGGACACTAAAGCCCCGAAATCATCTCAAGAAGGGCAAAGCATTTGCCTGTCCGAGGGCAAAACAATATCTCGCGGATAATCTCGGGGAAAAATTACTTTCCCGCAGACAGTCCCAGGGCCACCAATTTTCCCGCAGACAGTCCCAGGGCCACCAATTTTCCCGCAGACAACCCCAGGTCAGCACAATTACCCGTAGATAGCGCCAGGGCTCCGACAAACGGCCGACAATAAAACACCGCTGCCGGAAATCTGGCGTACACAAGTGCGGTGGGTTTGTTATGAACCGGGCTGTCACCAGGCTCGTGAACAACACGCCATAATCACAGGAAATAAACGACACGGGCCGCTGAGCGCACTCCGTTACCCGTCTGATGACTGGCGCTCTTAACTGCGCAGTGGCCGGTGCCCCCATCGACGGGGTCATTAGCGCCGGTGACCGGGACCTGTTTAGCGCGGTCCCCCCTCATCATCGGTCTAATTAAAATTTAGCGGAGAGCGATTAATCTTCCTTCCAGGGGCGTGTTGGACAAAATGCTGAGAGGTCAATGTATGTATGCATTTATGTGTGTGTACTCACCTAGTTGTACTCACCTAGTTGTGTCTGCAGGATCGAGCACTGACTCTTGGATCCCGCCTTTCGAGCATCGGTTGTTTACAGCAATGACTCCTGTCCCATTTCCCTATCATACCTGGTTTTAAAATAATGAATAGTATTTGCTTCCACAACCTGTTCCTGAAGTGCATTCCATTTTCCCACTACTCTCACGCTAAAAGAAAACTTCCTAACATCTCTGTGACTCATCTGAGTTTCAAGCTTCCATCCATGTCCCCTCGTTCTGTTACTATTCCGTGTGAACATTTCGTCTATGTCCACTCTGTCAATCCCTCTGAGTATCTTATACGTTCCTATCATGTCCCCCCTCTCCCTTCTTCTTTCTAGTGTCGTAAAGCACAGTTCCCTCAGGCGCTTCTCATACCCCATCCCTCGTAGCTCTGGGACGAGTCTCGTTGCAAACCTCTGAACCTTTTCCAGTTTCATTATATGCTTCTTCAGATGGGGACTCCATGATGAGGCAGCATACTCTAAGACTGGCCTTACGTAGGCCAGAACTTAGGCCAAAAAAGCTACGGAACATATCATTCCTCTTAGGAGGGAAATGAAAGAAAAGAGAACAGCAATCCAATGGTTAAACAGTGTAAGGAAGACAAAAAAGCATGGAAAAGTATAGGGTCATGGACACAGTGGTAAATTGGGAAACACTAAAAGGAATATGTATGCAACAATCAGGGGGTCAGCAGAGCAGAAGCTCGAACATAACATTGCAGCAGATGCAAAGAGCCAACCTAAGCTGTTGTACTTATTGAGCAAAACAACGGCACGAGACCGCGAGGACAGGGAGGGAAGGGAAGGGAATTGTTGGGAAAGCTCCAAGCCATTACGACTATATAGTACTGGGAAGGGGTCAGGATAAGGATTTGGGATGGGACGGTGGGGAGGGAAGGTGGTAAAGAATAGTGTCCAACCACTTAGACAGTCGGGGGATTGAACGCCGACCTGCATGAAGCGAGACTGTCGCTCTACCGTCCAGCCCAAGTGGTTGGACAGCAAGAAACACTCTCGTGAAATAACTAAGAGGTGTGTGTGAAGAACTTAAAAAAAAAGATGTTCCAGGAGGTCTACAAACAGGAACCAGATTGTTATTCAAGTAAGGTTAACAACGTGGACCACAAACAACACTAGACACAGTAAGGTTAACAACGTGGACCACAAACAACACTAGACACAGTAAGGTTAACAAGGTGGACCACAAACAACACTAGACACAGTAAGGTTAACAAGGTGGACCACAAACAACACTAGACACAGTAAGGTTAACAACGTGGACCACAAACAACACTAGACACAGTTGAAGTTAATGTAGAAGCGGTAACAAGCCACCTGGAGGAGGGAGGCACTTATCAGGGAAAATCGCCAAGACCCCTGGAGGAACAAGATGCAACAGAAGAAGTAGGACGAGACCAGATATCACCTTGACTACTGAACAAAGCTGCACACATGATCATGAGGGGGAATAGACACGATGGACAAAGGAACCTTTCTTAAAATTTACTACATTTACTTTAGTAAATACTACAATTTACTTTTGTATTTACTACAAAAACAAAAAAAAAATCCAACCTATTCATGAAGAACTCTCCAAACACCAAACAGAACGCCTTAAAAGAAACCAACGTTGTCTATGCCTTCACAAGCCCACTTGGAGACTGTCAGCCTCAAAGGTCTCAGTATATAGGCAAGACAACAACGTCTCTTTCTAGGCGATTAACAATGCACAAACAACAGGGTCTCTTTAAGGAACATATAATCTCCTCACACAACCAGACCGTCACCAGAGAAATCTTAACAAATAACACAGAAATTATCGATAGATACAGCGACAGCCGGAGGCTCGACATGTGATTCCTGGGGGCACCGGATTGAAGATGACAGGTCAAACGCCTCGTCAGCTTGGTCGACGTCATACCTATGTACTTAGATTGAAGGTTACATCCTTCATGGGGGCAAGTGTACATGTATACAACGCTTGACTGTTGTAGAGGGTTCTCCGTCGGCTTCGAGCTGTTTTTGATAATGAGGTCGGCAGTCTTCTAGGTTTTATAGAATAAGATCAAGTCTATGTTTTGGTCATGAATAGTGCTTTTTACTCCTTTACGAATTATTTCCTTCATTATTCTTTCCTCTTTTTTTATGTTCAATGTTATGTTTTTTATGAACAAACGAACGTGTAATTTTACATATATACATATATATATATATATATATATATATATATATATATATATATATATATATATATATATATATATATATATATATATATATATATATATATACACGCAACAAAGTTCACGAAAGCACAAAACAAAATATGTGCAAAAATCACATTGGAAAATAAAAGAATGCTGAACGCGTTTTCGGGTGTCATTGACCTTCTTCAGAGCAAGACAGAATAAGAGTAGAGAGGGAAGGGAGTAGAGAGGGAAGGGAGTAGAGATGGAAGGGAGTAGAGATGGAAGGGAGTAGAGAGGGAAGGGAGTAGAGAGGGAAGGGAGTAGAGAGGGAAGGGAGTAGAGAGGGAAGGGAGTAGAGAGGGAAGGGAGTAGAGATGGAAGGGAGTAGAGAGGGAAGGGAGTAGAGATGGAAGGGAGTAGAGAGGGAAGGGAGTAGAGAGGGAAGGGAGTAGAGAGGGAAGGGAGTAGAGAGGGAAGGGAGTAGAGAGGGAAGGGAGTAGAGAGGGAAGGGAGTAGAGATGGAAGGGAGTAGAGAGGGAAGGGAGTAGAGAGGGAAGGGAGTAGAGATGGAAGGGAGTAGAGATGGAAGGGAGTAGAGATGGAAGGGAGTAGAGATGGAAGGGAGTAGAGAGGGAAGGGAGTAGAGATGGAAGGGAGTAGAGAGGGAAGGGAGTAGAGAGGGAAGGGAGTAGAGAGGGAAGGGAGTAGAGATGGAAGGGAGTAGAGAGGGAAGGGAGTAGAGAGGGAAGGGAGTAGAGAGGGAAGGGAGTAGAGATGGAAGGGAGTAGAGAGGGAAGGGAGTAGAGATGGAAGGGAGTAGAGAGGGAAGGGAGTAGAGATGGAAGGGAGTAGAGAGGGAAGGGAGTAGAGAGGGAAGGGAGTAGAGATGGAAGGGAGTAGAGAGGGAAGGGAGTAGAGATGGAAGGGAGTAGAGAGGGAAGGGAGTAGAGAGGGAAGGGAGTAGAGATGGAAGGGAGTAGAGAGGGAAGGGAGTAGAGAGGGAAGGGAGTAGAGATGGAAGGGAGTAGAGAGGGAAGGGAGTAGAGATGGAAGGGAGTAGAGAGGGAAGGGAGTAGAGATGGAAGGGAGTAGAGAGGGAAGGGAGTAGAGATGGAAGGGAGTAGAGAGGGAAGGGAGTAGAGAGGGAAGGGAGTAGAGAGGGAAGGGAGTAGAGATGGAAGGGAGTAGAGAGGGAAGGGAGTAGAGATGGAAGGGAGTAGAGAGGGAAGGGAGTAGAGATGGAAGGGAGTAGAGAGGGAAGGGAGTAGAGAGGGAAGGGAGTAGAGATGGAAGGGAGTAGAGAGGGAAGGGAGTAGAGAGGGAAGGGAGTAGAGAGGGAAGGGAGTAGAGAGGGAAGGGAGTAGAGAGGGAAGGGAGTAGAGAGGGAAGGGAGTAGAGAGGGAAGGAATAGTCATGGGGTCACCTGCCCCACAGGTAGCAAGCCTCCCCCTCCCCTCCCCACCACAAGAGAAACAGGTCACCTGACCACCAGACACTGAGGATCAAACCTTATCTCATAGGGGAAGCAGGGATAGTAGAAATATTAAAAACAAGTGAGCAATTGAAAAAACTAAGCAATCATTTCTTCCTCTCAATTTTTAGTGAAATCGTGGATGAAATAAAATGAATGTCAACAAAAAGAGATTCGTATTTTATCCCACAGGCACCTACGGTCGGATAGGTTCCACAGAAAACGAGTTAATTGGATAATATACTAAGGTAAAAAGAGAAATAATTAATTTAACCACCCCTTACAAAGGTGCTGCATGTAATCTTTCTCTATGTACTGACATGCAATATTAGAGCATAAATGCGGATCTAATGTGTACATGCCAGGGCTAACATTAAGGCTATTGGTTGGGGTCAGATGCCTGTATGAATGGTCATGAGGGCAGGTGAACCCAATCACCTAACCTCCCTCTCTACTGATAGTCTGTCTGGCTCGGAAATAGTATATGACAGCCGAAAACTCATTCAACATTTTTTTTTCTAAATAGGGTTTTCCACACACATACACACGCACACAATGCACCTTACGGCATTGGAAGCAATGCACCTTACGACATTAGAAGACAGAAGAGTAAGGGGAGACATGATTACTACCTACAAAATTCTTAGGGGAACTAACAGGGTAGATAAGGATAAACTCTTCAACGCTGGTGGTACGCGAACAAGGAGACACAGGTGGAAATTGAGTACCCACATGAGCCACAGGGACGTTAGAAAGATCTTTTTCAGTGTCAGAGTAGTTAACAGGTAGAATGCATTAGGCAGTGATGTGGTGGAGGATGACTCCATACACAGTTTTAAATGTAGATATGATAGAGCCCAGTAGGCTCAGGAATCTGTACACCTGTTGATTGACAGTTGAAAGGCGGGACAAAAGAGCCAAAGCTCAACCCCCTCAAGCACAAATAGGTGATTACAAATAGGTGAGTACATTGGTGACTAGGTGACACGCACACAAACTAGGTGAATACATACACACAAGCGAAGGCCCTCGCGACTGAGTGGACAGCGCTCGGGGCTCATAGTCCTGAGGACCCGGGTTCAATTCCTGGCCGAGGCAGAAACTTTCACCCTGATGCCACGGTTCGCCTAGCAGTAAATTGGTACCTGGGAGTTAGACAGCTACTACGGGCTGCTTCCTGGGGATGTGTGCATGTGAGATAAATATATGTAGCAAACATAATCGAGGAAAATTGATTGATTAGAAAGGCGGGATCCATGAGCTAATAGCTAGATTCATATGTAGATTATATATATTATATATATATATATATATATATATATATATATATATATATATATAGTCTCCATCCTACAGCAGCCCTAAGTTAAATGTGTATGACACCCTTCTGAGGTCCATGCTGGTGAAAGTCCTGAACCTGCCATTGGATGACTCTCAGTACGAACAAGCAACAAGCAACCCTCCCCGTTAGACTCGGCGGCCTTGGTGTCCGCACAGCCTCCCAGATTACTCTACAAGCCATCCTTTCCTCCCATGCATCGCACGACCTCGTCAGAGATATCTTACCTGAAACCTGAGAGATTCAGCAAGAATACATGATCCTGCTTTCACTGAATGTTCAAGTCAGTGGGATGTTCTTGCAGCCCCAGCACCCATTGTAGAACCAAGAAAAAAATAAAACATAAACAGTCCGGTTGGGACCACCCACTAGAAGAAAAAGTAGCTGATGCCATGCTCAGCGCCGCAACATCAGACAAGGAGAAAGCCCGCCTCAGAGCAGTACTTGGCCCCCATGCAGGAGACTTCCTCCTAGCAGTACCCATGTCAGCAATGGGCACGCGTCTAAATCCAGAATCCCTTCGTGTAACTTTGGCCCTCCGCCTTGGTGCCCCAATTCACACTGAATACAAGTGTATTTGCAACAGGGTGGAAGCAGACCAATACGGACTGCATGGGTTGCATTGCGGAAGCACAAATGGTTGGCATGCAAGACACAACGAGGTCAATGACATCATCAAAAGAAGCCTCGCCTCAGCTCAATGTCCAGCGGAGAGAGAACCTCGCATCCTAGGGGCCCACCACCCGAATGACCCCGCACTTCGCCCTGATGGTATCACTATATGCCCTTGGAAAACGGGCAAACTGTTGGTGTGGGACTACACACGTGTATCCACCCTGGCTGACACCTATGTACACTTCGGTGCTGATCAAGCAGGTGGGGCGGCCAACCACAGGGAAACAGCAAAATCACTCAAGTACAGGCGTCTGGAAGGTCAATACCTCTTTGTTCCCATAGCGTCTGAGTCGCATGGGCCCTGGGGCAAGAGTGTCTTGGGATTTCTCAAGGAATTGGGTTCCAAGCTCATTGACGTCACCAGAGACCCAAGAGCTGCCAGTTTTTTGTTTCAGCGCCTCAGTGTGGCGATCCAGAGGGGAAATGCCTGCTGCATCCTCGGTTCCTGCCCGGAAGCGGAGGAGCTTCAAAAGATCCATAACCTTTAGGCACTTTTTGTATCAACCAATGTATATCTTGTAACCTTTAAATACACAAGAATTAAAAAAAAAGGAAGGGGGTTGTAGGAGAAAAGCACACAGAAACTGTGTTGGAGTGTACCTAAACATTCCCTCTAATGCATTATGTGTGGTTTCCTCCAAGGCTAAGGATTCCCCTCTTCCAGCCAGAGGTGGTACCCCCTTCTTTATATATATATATATATATATATATATATATATATATATATATATATATATATATATATATATATATATATATATATATATATATATATATATATGTCGTACCTAGTAGGCAGAACGCACTACTCAGCCTACTATGCAAGGCCCGATTTGCCTAATAAGCCAAGTTTTCCTGAATTAATATATTTTCTCTATTTTTTTCCCTATGAAATGATAAAGCTACCCATTTCATTATGTATGAGGTCAATTTTCTTTTATTTGAGTTAAAATTAACGTAGACATATGACCGAACCTAACCAACCGTACCTAACCTATCCTAACCTATCTTTATAGGTTAGGTTAGGTTATGTAGCCAAAAAAGTTAGGTTAGGTTAGGTTAGGTAGGTTAGGTAGTCGAAAAACAATTCATGAAAACTTTGCTTATTAGGCAAATCGGGCCTTGCATAGTAGGCTGAGAAGTGCGTTCTGGCTACTAGGTATGACATATATATATATATATATATATATATATATATATATATATATATATATATATATATATATATATATATATATATATATATATATATATATATGTGTGTGTGTGTGTGTTATCTGCTCCAAACATCACGTTCCCAACAATGTAACGCCCTCAGATTTCCTCAAAGCCGAAGGAGAGTTTGTTCATTCGTTTTCGATTTAAGTATTGGAGAGTAATATTTGGAATAACTTCTGACGGGAGGAGGGTCGTGTAGAAGGGTCTTAACCACAAAGGGCTATATTGAATTTGCATGAGTGCTATATCACAACACAGTTTATATAACAAGAGATTATTATTATTCATTTTTATGTTATAAATAAAGAATATAGTGTAAATTACTGTAATTACTGGAAATAATGAATGCTGCTCTGTAATTATTATTTGCGGACACTTTAATTATTTATTCTTATTTAAAGGATTAAGCTAATGTACGCTACTGTCAATGGTGAAATAATAATATACTAATGCCAAATTACGACCACTAATTTATTGGCTGCACTAACACACATGAACGATTTAATGTGGGTTGAATCGACCATAGGCCTACTTACAATAACAACATAATATTTCATTTCCGTAAAGTGGTCATTTTACTGTTCTGTTTTGGTGATCTAGGAGACTGTGACATAGATTACCTACCACTCTCTAGGGCAGGCGGGTGCTGACTCTTGGGATCCGCCTGCATAGCTCTTGGTGCGTTCATAGATCTTTTCGTAGTAGTTGATTGAGTTAATAAGGGAAGGCGAGACGTATGTGGGAGAGTTTGACTGGGTTTAAATTTGAACTTCCTCCCGTGTGTCAAAAACCTGTTGCAGTTTATAAAAATAAGTTTTTATTTTCTCAAGCGTACTTCATTTTGAATCTGTGTTTAATGGTAGCTTCCATAATATCTTTTGCGAGCCCAGTCCACTTGCTTACCACTCGCAATGCATTTCAGTATTATCTTACATCTAACTCCTGTGTGTTTCTGCCTTCAGCATGAGTCCTCTAGTATAAGTACTGCTCTACACCTTGCTTGCCAAGTGCAGTATTTCCTAGGTTGTGAGTATATTCCTGCTTAACCTGACTTCATTGCCAAGATTGTGTATTTTAGTGAGCAATTCATTTACAAACCTTAATTTGGATTTTTTACAACATTCTTGTGCTTCATGTACTAGAACAGATCTAGTAGTACATCCAGCCGGTGCTTCATGTACTAGTACAGATCTAGTAGTACATCCAGCCGGTGCTTCATGTACTAGTACAGATCTAGTAGTACATCCAGCCGGTGCTTCATGTACTAGTACAGATCTAGTAGTACATCTAGCCGGTGCTTCATGTACTAGTACAGATCTAGTAGTACATCCAGCCGGTGCTTCATGTACTAGAACAGATCTAGTAGTACATCCAGCCGGTGCTTCATGTACTAGAACAGTTCTAGTAGTACATCCAGCCGGTGCTTCATGTACTAGTACAGATCTAGTAGTACATCCAGCCGGTGCTTCATGTACTAGTACAGATCTAGTAGTACATCTAGCCGGTGCTTCATGTACTAGTACAGATCTAGTAGTACATCCAGCCGGTGCTTCATGTACTAGAACAGATCTAGTAGTACATCCAGCCGGTGCTTCATGTACTAGAACAGTTCTAGTAGTACATCCAGCCGGTGCTTCATGTACTAGTACAGATCTAGTAGTACATCCAGCCGGTGCTTCATGTACTAGAACAGTTCTAGTAGTACATCCAGCCGGTGCTTCATGTACTAGTACAGATCTAGTAGTACATCCAGCCGGTGCTTCATGTACTAGTACAGATCTAGTAGTACATCTAGCCGGTGCTTCATGTACTAGTACAGATCTAGTAGTACATCCAGCCGGTGCTTCATGTACTAGTACAGATCTAGTAGTACATCCAGCCGGTGCTTCATGTACTAGTACAGATCTAGTAGTACATCCAGCCGGTGCTTCATGTACTAGAACAGTTCTAGTAGTACATCCAGCCGGTGCTTCATGTACTAGTACAGATCTAGTAGTACATCTAGCCGGTGCTTCATGTACTAGAACAGATCTAGTAGTACATCCAGTCGGTGATTCATGTACTACAATTTGCTTCCATGTTATAAGGTGTTTACCCTGCTGCGCCCAGGGAGTACTGACAACTCACGCTGTAAACTCAAGACGCCGAAAGGATTTCTTGTGTTCTAAGTCACCCAATGGGATGGTAAGAGGATTTGTTGCGTCACTTGACAGGAAGAGGGTGTTGTTGTTGCGTCACTTGACAGGAACAGGGTGTTGTTGTTGCGTCACTTGACAGGAAGAGGGTGTTGTTGTTGCGTCTCTTGACAGGAAGAGGGTGTTGTTGTTGCGTCTCTTGACAGGATGAGGGTGTTGTTGTTGCGTCTCTTGACAGGATGAGGGTGTTGTTGTTGCGTCACTTGACAGGATGAGGGTGCTGTTGTTGCGTCACTTGACAGGAAGAGGGTGTTGTTGTTGCGTCACTTGACAGGAAGAGGGTGTTGTTGTTGCGTCTCTTGACAGGATGAGGGTGTTGTTGTTGCGTCTCTTGACAGGAAGAGGGTGTTGTTGTTGCGTCTCTTGACAGGAAGAGGGTGTTGTTGTTGCGTCTCTTGACAGGATGAGGGTGTTGTTGTTGCGTCACTTGACAGGATGAGGGTGTTGTTGTTGCGTCACTTGACAGGATAAGGGTGTTGTTGTTGCGTCACTTGACAGGATGAGGGTGTTGTTGTTGCGTCACTTGACAGGATGAGGGTGTTGTTGTTGCGTCACTTGACAGGAAGAGGGTGTTGTTGTTGCGTCACTTGACAGGAAGAGGGTGTTGTTGTTGCGTCACTTGACAGGAAGAGGGTGTTGTTGCGTCACTTGACAGGAAGAGGGTGTTGTTGTTGCGTCACTTGACAGGAAGAGGGTGTTGTTGCGTCACTTGACAGGAAGAGGGTGTTGTTGCGTCACTTGACAGGAAGAGGGTGTTGTTGCGTCACTTGACAGGAAGAGGGTGTTGTTGCGTCACTTGACAGGAAGAGGGTGTTGTTGCGTTACATGACAGGAAGAGGGTGTTGTTGTTGCGTTACATGACAGGAAGAGGGTGTTGTTGTTGCGTCATATCTTGCGTCACGCTGGTGTGACGCGTTGGTTTGTGTAACGTCACATCCTACTGCAATAGTTTTTGTTTTGTAAGGTCACACTACTGGTAACGTTCACTGAACAATAAGGTCACACTACTGGTAACGTTCACTGAACAATAAGGTCACACCACTGGTAACGTTCACTGAACAATAAGGTCACACCACTGGTAACGTTCACTGATCAATAAGGTCACACCACTGGTAACGTTCACTGAGCAATAAGGTCACACTACTGGTAACGTTCACTGAGCAATAAGGTCACACCACTGGTAACGTTCACTGATCAATAAGGTCACACTACTGGTAACGTTCACTGAACAATAAGGTCACACCACTGGTAACGTTCACTGATCAATAAGGTCACACCACTGGTAACGTTCACTGAACAATAAGATCACACTACTGGTAACGTTCACTGAACAATAAGGTCACACCACTGGTAAGGTTCACTGAGCAATAAGGTCACACTACTGGTAACGTTCACTGAACAATAAGGTCACACTACTGGTAACGTTCACCGAACAATAAGGTCACACCACTGGTAACGTTCACTGAAAAATAAGGTCACACTACTGGTAACTTTCACTGAACAATAAGGTCACACCACTGGTAACGTTCACTGATCAATAAGGTCACACCACTGGTAACGTTCACTGAGTAATAAGGTCATACCACTGGTAACGTTCACTGATCAATAAGGTCACACCACTGGTAACGTTCACTGAGCAATAAGGTCACACTACTGGTAACGTTCACTGAACAATAAGGTCACACCACTGGTAACGTTCACTGAGCAATAAGGTCACACTACTGGTAACGTTCACTGAACAATAAGGTCACACTACTGGTAACGTTCACTGAACAATAAGGTCACACCACTGGTAACGTTCACTGAACAATAAGGTCACACCACTGGTAACGTTCACTGAGCAATAAGGTCACACCACTGGTAACGTTCACTGATCAATAAGGTCTCACCACTGGTAACGTTCACTGAACAATAAGGTCACACCACTGGTAACGTTCACTGAGCAATAAGGTCACACCACTGGTAACGTTCACTGAACAATAAGGTCACACCACTGGTAACGTTCACTGAACAATAAGGTCACACCACTGGTAACGTTCACTGAGCAACAAGGTCACACCACTGGTAACGTTCACTGAACAATAAGGTCACACCACTGGTAACGTTCACTGAACAATAAGGTCACACTACTGGTAACGTTCCCTGAACAATAAGGTCACACCACTGGTAACGTTCACTGAGCAATAAGGTCACACCACTGGTAACGTTCACTGAGCAATAAGGTCACACCACTGGTAACGTTCACTGAACAATAAGGTCACACTACTGGTAACGTTCACTGAACAATAAGGTCACACCACTGGTAACGTTCACTGAACAATAAGGTCACACCACTGGTAACGTTCACTGAGCAATAAGGTCACACCACTGGTAACGTTCACTGAGCAATAAGGTCACACCACTGGTAACGTTCACTGAACAATAAGGTCACACCACTGGTAACGTTCACTGATCAATAAGGTCACACCACTGGTAACGTTCACTGAACAATAAGGTCACACCACTGGTAACGTTCACTGAACAATAAGGTCACACTACTGATAACGTTCACTGAACAATAAGGTCACACCACTGGTAACGTTCACTGAGCAATAAGGTCACACTACTGGTAACGTTCACTGAACAATAAGGTCACACTACTGGTAACGTTCACTGAGCAATAAGGTCACACTACTGGTAACGTTCACTGAACAATAAGGTCACACTACTGGTAACGTTCACTGAACAATAAGGTCACACTACTGGTAACGTTCACTGAACAATAAGGTCACACTACTGATAACGTTCACTGAACAATAAGGTCACACCACTGGTAACGTTCACTGAGCAATAAGGTCACACTACTGGTAACGTTCACTGAGCAATAAGGTCACACTACTGGTAACGTTCACTGAACAATAAGGTCACACTACTGGTAACGTTCACTGAACAATAAGGTCACACTACTGGTAACGTTCACTGAACAATAAGGTCACACTACTGATAACGTTCACTGAACAATAAGGTCACACCACTGGTAACGTTCACTGAACAATAAGGTCACACTACTGGTAACGTTCACTGAACAATAAGGTCACACCACTGGTAACGTTCACTGAACAATAAGGTCACACTATTGGTAACGTTCACTGAACAATAAGGTCACACCACTGGTAACGTTCACTGAACAATAAGGTCACACCACTGGTAACGTTCACTGAACAATAAGGTCACACTACTGGTAACGTTCACTGAACAATAAGGTCACACCACTGGTAACGTTCACTGAACAATAAGGTCACACCACTGGTAACGTTCACTGAACAATAAGGTCACACTACTGGTAACGTTCACTGAACAATAAGGTCACACCACTGGTAACGTTCACTGAACAATAAGGTCACACTACTGATAACGACACGTTAGTGACAAACGCCGTCACAATAACATAAAAACAGCGACAATATAATTTTTGTGAAGCATTTCGTGTAGATTCAGACATCTGATGATCGGAGCTCTGATGATCACTGATGATCACTGATGACCTGCGATGATGTCCTAAATCGTCCTTTAACTCCGTTGAAAAGTACAATTTCGAATCCAGTTACAAGTACAGTTACAAGTACAGTTACAAGGACAGTTACAAGGACAGTTACAAGTACAGTTACAAGAACAGTTACAAGTACAGTTACAAGAACAGTTACAAGTACAGTTACAAGGTCAGTTACAAGTACAGTTACAAGGACAGTTACAAGTACAGTTACAAGTACAGTTACAAGTACAGTTACAAGGACAGTTACAAGGACAGTTACAAGGACAGTTACAAGGACAGTTACAAGGACAGTTACAAGGACAGTTTCAAGAACAGTTACAAGAACAGTTACAAGGACAGTTACAAGGACAGTTACAAGGACAGTTACAAGTACAGTTACAAGGACAGTTACTAGGACAGTTACAAGGACAGTTACAAGGACAGTTACAAGGACATTTACAAGGACAGTTACAAGGACCGTTACAAGGACAGTTACAAGGACAGTTACAAGTACTGTTACAAGGACAGTTACAAGTACTGTTACAAGGACAGTTACAAGGACAGTTACTAGGACAGTTACAAGGACAGTTACAAGTACAGTTACAAGGACAGTTACAAGGACAGTTACAAGTACTGTTACAAGGACAGTTACAAGGACAGTTACTAGGACAGTTACAAGTACAGTTACTAGTACTGTTACAAGTACAGTTACAAGTACAGTTACAAGTACAGTTACAAGTACAGTTACAAGTGCAGTTACAAGTACAGTTACAAGTACAGTTACAAGTACAGTTACAAGTACAGTTACAAGAACAGTTACAAGTACTGTTACAAGTACTGTTACAAGTACAGTTACAAGTACAGTTACAAGTACAGTTACAAGTACAGTTACAAGAACAGTTACAAGTACTGTTACAAGTACAGTTACAAGGTCAGTTACAAGTACAGTTACAAGGACAGTTACAAGGACAGTTACAAGTACAGTTACAAGTACAGTTACAAGTACAGTTACAAGGACAGTTACAAGGACAGTTACAAGGACAGTTACAAGGACAGTTTCAAGAACAGTTACAAGAACAGTTACAAGGACAGTTACAAGGACAGTTACAAGGACAGTTACAAGTACAGTTACAAGGACAGTTACTAGGACAGTTACAAGGACAGTTACAAGTACAGTTACAAGGACAGTTACAAGGACAGTTAGAAGGACAGTTACAAGGACAGTTACAAGTACTGTTACAAGGACAGTTACAAGTACTGTTACAAGGACAGTTACAAGGACAGTTACTAGGACAGTTACAAGGACAGTTACAAGTACAGTTACAAGGACAGTTACAAGGACAGTTACAAGTACTGTTACAAGGACAGTTACAAGGACAGTTACTAGGACAGTTACAAGTACTGTTACAAGGACAGTTACAAGGACAGTTACTAGGACAGTTACAAGGACAGTTATAAGGACAGTTATAAGGACAGTTACAAGGACAGTTACAAGGACAGTTACAAGGACAGTTACAAGTGTAGGTATAATGTCTATTAAACCCAAACATTTAAACATACAAGCAAAAGGTTAGAAAAATTAAATACAATAAAATTGCAGCCACGAGCATTGTAACAAGAATAGTAACAAGAACAACAACAAAAACAGCATCAAGAACAAGAACAAGAACAGCAACAAGAACAGTATCAAGAACAGCATCAAGAACAAGAACAGCAACAAGAACAACAACAAGAACAGCAACAAGAACATTAACAAGAACAGCATCAAGAACAAGAACAGCAACAAGAACAGTAACAAGAACAGCATCAAGAACAACAACAGCAACAAGAACAACAAGAACAGCAACAAGAACATTAACAAGAACAGCAACAAATGCAGCAACAAGAACAGCATGCAGCAAACAGTGAGCACATTAAGCAGACAACATTGGTGACGGCGATAATTATTATTTGTAGTGTTGACATTTTACTCCAGGAAATCTGCTAAGTGCAGTAGTGCCCCAACCTCCCTCTCTCTCTCTCTCTCTCTCTCTCTCTCTCTCTCTCTCTCTCTCCTTTCCTATTCTCTCTCCCGTCACATTCTCGCCCCATGCTGCCCTTTCTTTCCCCCTCACTCGCCTTGTTCCCTCCTCACACTTTCTGCCCCGTTTCCTGAGCCTGCTCTCACACTCTCAGTCGACACTCCTCCCCGCCAGAATATTTCCTCAGGTGGTCGTCTTGCTGCACATGCTTCACCTTGAGGGTCATCACCAGCGGAATGTCTCTGCTTACTTACTCCCTTTGTCTCCTCCTCCTGACTTTATCACGGTCCTCACTCCCTACACATATTTCTCCCTCCCCCTCTTCATGTTCTCTCTCACTGTATCTTGTCGTAACTTATCTCTCTCTCTCTCTCATTCTTCTTCCATCTTCCCAGTCATCGGCCGGGTCCTTCCCATATACGGGGGTGGTAGTTTGTTTCTCAGTATAGACACACTGGCCATAGGCGTCTGAGTCTGCCACTGGGTCATTCTTCCTGGGATTTAAGAAAACTAAGAATAGGTTGCTTGAGGATGTCCATGAGGAGCTAATGAAAGTAAGGATAATAACAAGAAGAGGATTGTATTTAGCAATGAGCTGGATCCTACTTATATTTTTTTGCAGAAGTGTATGAAAAATAGTTTTGATAATAGTAGTATTAGTAGCATTGGTAGTAGTTGTAGTGGTGGTGGTGGTGGTGGTGGTAGTAATGGTAGTAATGACTATCATAAGTAGCACCAATAGTAGCAATAATAGTTTTTAAAGCTGTAAAAACTAGAAGTAGGAGTGGTAACAATCATTCAAGCACTAGTAGTTTGATGTGTGCGTGCGTGCGTGTGTTAGAGAGAAATGTGTGTAGTAGACATAATAGAGGAAAGTAGATGGGTTAGAAAGACAGAGTCCAAGAGCTAATAGCTTAATTTTGCAGTCAGATATAGTAAATACATACACACACACACATACCCGCAGACACATACATCACACATACAGATAATTATGCAGACCTAATGAGAAAAGTCTAGACAGAGACAGATTCTTCTGTATACTAAACTGATTGGACATTCTTCAGAAGTGATCTGACAAATGGATGCTAAAATGTAACCCGTCCAAGTGCAATGTTATGAGAACTCTAAAAGGAGTGTGAAGACCAGAACAGCAGTATAGGATGAAGGGAAGAACCATTCTTCATTCAGAAAAGAAGGAAGACCTGAGAGTGAACATAACCCCAAATCAAACGCCAGAAGCCCACATTAGCAGCATAACAACAGCTGTGTATGGCATACTGGCCATCATCCGTGTATCCTTCAAAAACATGGATACAGGAGCTTTCCGACCCCTATGTAAAGCAAAGATAGCACCAAATCTTTAATATACATTCCCAGCATGGAACCCTCAACTGAAAAAGGACAAGACAAGTTTAGAAAAGGTCCAAAGATATACAATGAGGCTCGTTCCTGAACTTAAGGGATTGAGCTACGAGGACAGACTGAGAGAACTGGACCTTACCACACTGGAGAAAAGGAAAGACAGTAGAGGACTTGATAACAACATATAAGATTCTAAGGGAAATTGAGACAGTAGCATTAAACAAAGCTAGGAACCGCAGGTTGAGGGGCCACTGACAGAAACAAGACACAGAAATGAGTCAAAGAGGTGTCAGAAATAACTATTTCTGTGTTATAGCTGTCAATAAGTGGAATAAATTAGACGTATTATTCAATGAAGTTGATTTGATTCAAAAGTGCTCATGTAAATATGAAAAAAAGCGTGAGAAGTGAGTCACTGCATTGTTATCAAAACGTTCGGAAGGTGCGAGTAGGAGACACGCTCGGTCCCGCAAGCACATCTAGGTGAGTACACACACACACACACACACACACACACACACACACAGGGGCGTGTGTGTTTACAGGGGTCTGGTAGCTGAGCGGACAGCGCGCAGGATTCGTAATTCTGTGGCCCGGGTTCGATTCCCGGACCAGGCAGAAACAAATGGGCAAAGTTTCTTTCTCTCTGACGCCCCTGTTGCCTAGCAGTGAATAGGTACCTGGGAGTTAGACAGCTGTTATGGAGCTGCTTCCTGGGTGTGAGTGTGTGTGTGGGTTGGGGGGGGGGGGAATTAGTTAGTAGTTAGTTACAGTTGATTGCTTGACAGTTGAGAGGCGGCCGAAAGAGCAGAGCTCAACAGATGAATACACACACACACACACACACACACACACACACACACACACACACACACACACACACACACACACATCCCCATGGAGGGGACGAAACGTGGGGAGCAAAATTAGTAGATGTTATAGACAGGAATTTCCTAACACAACATGTGAAGGAAGACACAATGGAAAGAGGAGGAGATGCACCGAGCCCATTAGACCTGATTTTTACCCAGAACGTAGAAGATATCGAGAATTTAGAGCATGAAATACCACTAGGGGCCAGTGACCATTGTGTCCTAGTCTTTGACTACATGATGGAATTCAAACTTATGACCATGGGACAAGAGATCTGGGAAAGGAGAGTTGACTACAGGAAAAGGGACTATAAGAGGATAAGGGACTATCTGGGTGAAGTGCAGTGGGTGGAAGAAATTAGAGGAAAAACAGTCCAAGATATGATGGACCTAGTCATACAGAAATGCCAGGAGGCCGAAGAGATAATTAAACCAACAGTAAAGGGAAAAAATAAGAAGGAATATGATAACCCATGGTTTAATAGACAGTGTCAGGAAGCAAAAATGGCCAGCAGGCGGGAGTGGAGGAAGTACAGAAGACAAAGAACAGAGGACAACAGGATCAGATGCAACAGAGCTAGGAACGATTACATTAACATAAGACGAACATAGGAAAGGGACTATGAGAACGATATTGCAATCAAAGCGAAAAAACAACCTTAGTTACTACACAGTCATATAAGAAGAAAAATGTCGGTGAACGACCAAGTGACAAGGACAAGGAAAACAGAGGGGGCATATACTGAAAGTGACAATGAAATCTGCGAGGCACTGAATGCCAGTTTCCATGGAGTGTTCACTACCGAGCCTAAGCAGCTCCCATTGTTGGAAGGGGTTACCCTAGATGAAAGACTATCAGATATAGAGGTGACAGCAGAGGAGGTAATGAAACATTTGACAACTCTAGATGCAACTAAAGCAGTTGGACCAGAAAAAGTATCACCGTGGATACTAACAGAAGCAGCGCAGGCCCTCAGCGGGCCTCTGGCAATGATCTTTAATGAGTCATTTATGTCGGAAGAATTGCCCAGTTGCTGGAAGAAGGCAAATGTCGTGCCGATCTTCAAGAAAGGCGATAGGGAGGAGGCACTTAACTATAGACCTGTATCACTGACAAGCATCCCCTGTAAAATACTGGAAAGAATAATTAGGCTACGACTGGTTGCACACCTGGAGAACATTAGGTTTGTGAACAAACATCAACATGGGTTCTGGACAGGGAAATCGTGCCTAACAAACCTTCTGGAATTCTATGATAAAATAACGAGGATAAGACAGGACAGAGATGGTTGGGCAGACTGCATATTTCTGGACTGCCAAGAAGCCTTTGATACAGTACCGCACGTGAGACTGCTGTTCAAACTCGAGAGGCAGGCGGGGGTGGGGGGAAAGGTCCTAGCATGGATAAGGAACTACCTAACAGGAAGGAGCCAAAGAGTTACGGTAAGGGGCGAGAAGTCGGACTGGCGAACAGTAACAAGTGGAGTACCACAAGGATCGGTGCTGGGACCAATTCTATTTCTTGTATATGTTAACGACATGTTTACAGGCGTAGAGTCCTACATGTCGATGTTTGCGGATGACGCAAAGTTGATGAGAGGAGTTGTGACAGACGAGGATTGCAGGATCCTCCAAGAGGACCTGAACAGGTTGCAGAGATGGTCAGAGAAATGGCTACTGGAATTCAACACAAGCAAATGTAAAGTTATGGGAATGGGACTAGGAGATAGGAGACCAAAGGGACAGTACACAATGAAGGGGAACAGCCTACCTGTGACGACGCGCGAAAGAGACCTGGCTGTGGACGTAACACCTAATCTATCTCCTGAGGCACATATAAATAGGATAACGACATCAGCGTACTCTACACTGGCAAAAGTTAGAACATCATTCAGAAACCTAAGTAAGGAGGCATTTAGGGCGCTTTACACTGCCTACGTGAGGCCAGTCTTAGAGTATGCCGCCTCATCATGGAGTCCCCATCTGAAGAAGCATATAATGAAACTGGAAAATGTTCAGAGGTTTGCAACGAGACTCGTCCCAGAGCTACGAGGGATGGGGTAAGAGCAGCGCCTGAGGGAACTGTGCCTTACGACACTAGAAAGAAGAAGGGAGAGGGGGGACATGATAGGAACGTACAAAATACTCAGAGGGATTGACAGAGTGGACATAGACGAAATGTTCACACGGAATAGTAACAGAACGAGGGGACATGGATGGAAGCTGGAAACTCAGATGAGTCACAGAGATGTTAGGAAGTTTTCTTTTAGCGTTAGAGTAGTGGGAAAATGGAATGCACTTCAGGAACAGGTTGTGGAAGCAAATACTATTCATAATTTTAAAACCAGGTATGATAGGGAAATGGGACAGGAGTCATTGCTGTAAACAACCAATGCTCGAAAAGCGGGATCCAAGAGTCAATGCTCGATCCTGCAGACACAAATAGGTAAGTACACACACAGAAACTATGGCAATGGTCAAATATACATATGACGATAGAAACAACATGGCAACTAATAATATAATAGAGAGAGCAGCTTCAGTTGCGTGCAGGAATGGATCCAGATTATTAATCATGGGCGACTTCATCCACGGAAAGATAGACTGGAAGAATGGGCACCCACATGGGGGTGTAGATACATGGAGAGTTTAAACTCTTAGAAGTGGCAACAAGAAACTTTCTGAGCCAACATTTCAGGGAACCTATAAAAGTGAGAGGCAATGATGAACCAGCTAGACTCGACCTGATATTATCCTTATATGAGTCAGAAATAAGGAAAGTCAAATTTGAAGCCTCCATGGAAATGGTTGACCACAGTGTATTGACATTTGAGTATCTGGTGGAGGTAGGGACAACGTATCTAAGGATGAGATCGGAACGGAAAAGGCTAAATTACCGAAGAGGAAAGTATGACGAGATGAGGAACTTCCTAATGGGAATACCATTTGAAATAGAACTCAGCGAAAGGACTGTACAGGATATGATGAACTATGTTACCCAGAAGTGCCAGGAAGCTGCAAACAGGTTTATCCCAGCCCAAAAGGATAAAAATGAAAAGCAGCAGAAGAATCCATAGTTTAATCAGGCATGAGGAAACGAAGCAATGAAGTACAAGAACATGGAGAAACTACAGGAATAACAGAACACCAGCGAGCAGAGAGAGATACCAGAGGGCCAGGAATGAGTACCTCAGAGAGAGGAGAGAAGCAGAGAGACAGTATGAAATTGGTATCACGAGTAAAGCTAAAACCCAAACTGCTCCACAGCCACATCAGGAGGAAAATAGAGGTGAAGGAGCAAGTGAAAAAACAGAGAAAAGGGGTGAACAGATACACAGAGAATGACAAGGAGGTATGTGAAGAACTCAACAAGAGATTCCAGAGGTCTTCACAATAGAACAAGGAGAGGTCTCTGTATTAAATGAGGAGGCAAACCAAGCAGCCTTGGAGGAATTTGAGCTCACTAGTGATGAGGTCAAAAAAATCTGTAGGAGCTGAATGTGCCAAAGGTTGTTGGGCCTGACAGAATCTCACCGTGGATACTAAAAGAGGGCGCAGAAGCGCTAAGTATGCCAATCTCTATAGTGTATAACAGGTCATTGGGAACAGGAGACCTACCGGAAAGCTGGAAGACAGCTAATGTAGTCCCAATATACAAAAAGGGTGACAGGCAAGAGGCACTGAACTACAGGCCAGTTTACCTAACTTGTATACCCTGCTAGGTGATAGAGAAGATTGTGAGGAAAAGGCTCGTAGAGCGTCTGGAGGGAAAGAGCTTTGTTAACTCCACCAACATGGGTTCAAGGATGACCAATCGTGCCTCACAGGCTTAACAGAATTCTATGACCAGGCGACAAAAACTATGCAAGAAAGAGAAGGGTAGGCAGACTGCATTTTCTTGGACTGTCAGGAAGCCTTTGACACAGTACCCCATAAAAGGATGTTACAAAAGTTGGAGAAACAGGCAGGAGTAGAAGGTAAGGTGGTCCAATGGATAAGGGAGTATCTAAGTAACAGAAAACAACGAGTAACTGTGAGGGGGGAGACATCCGAGATGTGAGATGTCACCAGCAGAGTCCCACAGGGCCTGGTACTTTGACTCATCCTATTTCTGATATATGTAAACGATCTTCCAGAGGGTATAGACTCATTCCTCTCAATGTTTGCTAATGATGCAAAAATTATGAGAAGAATCAAGACAGATTAAGATAGACAGAGACTACAGAACGACCTGGACAAACTGGAGGAATGGTCTATAAAATGGCTACTGAAGTTCAACTCAGGAAAGTGTAAAGTAATGAAATTAGGCGAAGGGAGCATGAGGCTGAGCACAAGGTACCATCTGGGAGGTGAAATCCTGCAAGAGTCAGATAAAGAGAAAGATCTGGAGGTTGATATCACAGCGAACCTGTCCCCAGAGGCCTACTCGAAAAGGATATCATCAGCCGCATATGCTAGATTGGCCAACATAAGAACTGCCTTTAAAAACTTGTGCAAGGAATAGTTCAGGACCCTGTATACCACTTATGCCAGACCAATCCTGGAGTATGCAGCTGCAGCCTGGAGTCGATACCTAGTTAAACACAAGATAAAGTTAAAGAAGATTCAGAGGTATCCCACCACACTAGTCCCAGAACTGAGTGAAATGAGCTACAAGGAAAGGCTACGGGAGCTAAACCTCACGTCCCTGGAAGACAGAAGCGTAAGGGGAGACATGGTAATCACCTACAAAATTCTCAGGGTAATTGACAGGGTGGACAAAGACTAACTCTTAAGCACGGATAGAACACAAACAAAGGGACACAGGTAGAAACTGAGTATCCAAATGAGCCACAGAGACATTAGAAAACGTTTGTTCAGTGACAGTAGTTAACAAATAGAATGCATTAGGCAGTAATGTGGTGGAGGCTGACTCCATACACAGTTTCAAATGTAGATATGATAGAGCCCAATAAGCTCAAGAATCTGAACACCAGTTGATTGACAGTTGAGAGGCGGGACCAAAGAGCCGAAGCACAAACCCCGCAAGCACAACTAGGTGAGTACACACCACCTCTCCTGTTACCTCACCTCTCCTCTTCTACCTTTCCCATATTCCTCCCGCTACCTATTCCTTCAGTACGAATTCCTTCTCTCTCATCCATTCCCAGTTGCTGCTGCTTCTGCTGCTTGTTCCTCCTCCTCCTCCTCTTCCAACCCTCTCTGTCATTCCTGTAGTTCTTCACCTTTTTTTGTCAATTCCCCCTCTCAATTCCCCTAATCTGTCCTCACTTAGTCCACCTTACACCCTCGTGCCTGCCCTCTCCCGCCTCGACACCTTTCTCAAGCAGCTCTTTCTTATTTGGTATTTTCCTGGTTTCTTCTTGGGTTCTTTATGGTTTCTTCCTTGTTTCTTCGTGGTTTCTTCCTTGTTTCTTTATTGTTTTCTCTGTTTTTATAGTTTCTCTCTGGTTTCTTTATTGTTTCTGGTTTCTTCATATTTTCCTCTTGGGTCCTTCTGGGTTTCTTCCTGTTTTCTCTATGGTTTCTTCCACGTGTCTTCCTGGTTAATGTCTGGTCTCTTGATGGTTCCCTGCTGGTGGCTTTCTCGTTTTAATATTTCTATGACCTCTAAGCGGCATTTTCAATGATTTGCAAAAGTTTGGATGTGTGTATATTTATATGCATACTTTTACATCTATATTTTTATTTGTATACTTAAGTGTATGCAGTTACAAATATAATTATGTATGGCTGTTTGCATTTTGCTTCTGTGTGTATAATGGTATGTATGTATGTTTGTATGTATGTATGTATGTATGTATGTATGTATGTATGTAAGGGTGTTTGTCCGATTATGTATATAGCACTATACATTCAAGAACGTTTATTTATACATAAGTATGCAAGAATGATGCATATCAAGCATGAAGGATGGTAAGGGGGTGGGAGGAGACAGAGAAACAGAAGGGGGGACCAACAGACACATAACGGAGTGGAACCAACAGGCCAAGGGGAAAATTGGCCAAACAGGCGCAGTTGTGGGTAAATGGAGCTAACAGGTACAGAGGAGAGAGAGTGAAGATCCAGCAGCCAAAGACTACGAGTCAGACCAACGCACAGAATAATATACATATGAGTTCAGCTATTAGCTGAGCTATTAGCTATTAGCTGAGCTATTAGCTGAGCTATTAGCTATTAGCTATTAGCTTAAAATAATACAAGAGCTTAGAGCTCGATTCTGCAGATACAAATAGTAGATACAAATTAACAGATACAGAGAAGCAGATCTTTATACAAACACACACAGACAAGGAACAACAGATCCAGACCAACAGGCATAAACCGACACCCACAGACCCGCAACATTAAGGTACAGACACAGACCAAGAGAACTGGACCAACAGAGACACAGAAACATGGTGACACAGCCCCAGGCGAGGCGCTGGAGCACACCCAGACACAGCCTCCTGCTTCACACCGTGTGAGGACGACAAACATTTGCCGTCGGCCGCTGTGATACGCACTGTTTACCCCGGCATAAATCCAGGCAACCAAATGGATTAATCACTAAAGTAATCATATATTATTAAATTATCAAGACAATCTCATTTGATTACATGGGTGCGACCTCACGAGAATAGCCCTCTCTCTCTCTCTCTCTCTCTCTCTCTCTCTCTCTCTCTCTCTCTCTCTTACATGTGTGTGTGTGTGTGTGTGTGTGTGTGTGTGTGTGTGTGTGTGTGTGTGTGTGTGTGTGTGTGTGTGTGTGTGTGTGTGTGTACTCACATAGTTGTGCTTGCCGGGGTTGAGCTTCGGCTCTGTGTGTGTGTATTTACTATTTGTATTGTATTTACAATTTGTATTTACTATTTACTATAAGATTGTAAATATTTATGTATTTACTATAACTATTTACTGCTAGGTGAATAGGTGCATCAGGGGTTCAAGAAACTACCTATTTGTTTCTGCCTCTGCCTGGGATCGAACCCGGGCCCTTAGGACTACAACCCCAGAGCGCTGTCCACTCAGCCGCGAGTGAGTGTTTAGCTCTTCCATGGCCAGCCTGGCTAACCTTCTTGTACTAAGTGCATTTTTTTTACTCTACTGATGTTTGATTCATCAGTCGCATCTGACCTTGAAGCTGTGGATAGGGGGGACTTACATGACTTCTTCTTCTGGCGCAAATCTCTTGTCCAGGAAGTCTTCACATTAGAGCAAGGAGAAGTTCCAGAGATAAGAGAAGGAATAACCAGGCACCACTAGAGGAATTTGAGATTACCAGTGGAGATGTAAGGAAGCTCTTGCTAGAGTTGGATGTGACAAAAGCTATAGGCCCGGATGGAATATCACCATGGATACTAAAGGAAGGAGCAGAAACACTGTGCCTGCCACTCTCCATGGTGTATAACAAATCACTGATAACAGGTGAACTGCCAGAAATTTGGAAGACGGCAAACGTAGTCCCTATATACAAGAAGGGGAATAGACAGGAGGCACTGAACTACAGGCCAGTGTCCCTAACTTGCATACCATGCAAGTTATTGGAGAAAATTGTGCGAAAAAAGCGAGTGGAACATCTGGAGCGAAGGAACTTTGTTTCATAACACCAACATGGTATCAGGAATGGCAAGTCATGCCTCGCAGGATTAATTGAATTCTATGATCAGGCAGCAAGAATCAGGCAGAAAAGAGATGGGTGGGCTGATTGTATATTTTTGCATTGCCAGAACGCCTTTGACACAGTACCACATCAGAGACCAGTGCGAAAGCTGGAGATGCAGGCAGGAGTGAAAGGGAAGGTACTCCATTGGATAAGGGAGTACTTAAGTAACAGAAGGCAGCGAGTCACTGTGAGGGGTGAGGTCTCAGACTGGCGAGAAGTCACCAGTGGAGTCCCGCAGGGTTCAGTCCTTGGATCCATATTGTTTGTGATATATGTAAATGATCTACCAGAGGGTATAGAATCATTCCTCTCATTGTTTGCTGATGATGAAAAAATTATGAGGAGGATTAAGACGGAGGAAGATAGAATGAGACTACAAGATGACCTAGACAGACTGAATGAATGGTTCAACATATGGCTACTAAAGTTCAACCCGAGTAAATGTAAGGTAATAAAACTAGGCAGTGGAAACAGGAGGACAGATACAGGTTACAGAATTGGAGATGAAGTCCTTCATGAAACGGACAGAGAGAAAGATCTAGGAGTTGATATCACCCCAAACCTGTCTCCTGAAGCCCACATCAAGAGAATAACATCTGTGGGAAATTTTTACCCACCATATCTAATAATCATCTAAGAAATGTATAATTTCTATATCATATCTAAATCATATCAAAATCATATCTAAATCGTATCAAAATCATATTAGAATCATTAAAGATTCATTTTATAGCTTGATCCTGGATGACAATGGCACCATGAACACGTACGCAACAGGGGCCCTTTTGATGCCTACGTGACTTTGTACATGATCTCTCAAGGATCCAGAAGCTTCTAGAAGGATTTGTTAATTAAAAAACTATTGGAACATTTATTCAACATCCGGTAGGGATAATATCGAATCCTTAATAAGATTCAGTGGTACTTTCAAATACTACTTATAATCTTTAAATCTTATATCTAATTATATTATAATCACATCTTATCTTAATCATAAGTCTAGACTGTAAAAATAATCAATCAATATTCATAGAAGGCTACCGTGCACAGAGAGCATGGCAGGGCGATGGGGGGAGTGAAGCGCCCACCAACAAAGCCCGGCGGCACTGCGCGTTTGTTTACAAATGAGTGAACAAGTGACTGATCCTTAGCGAACATTACCAGCTCAAGGACACCTTATCTAATATTTTTTATCGCCAGTGAATACTCTCTAGAACTGGGGGAGTACCTGGACAATATCTACAAGGAAAATCCTAGAACATTTATAAAAATAAGAGTGTAGTGGAGATCACAGTGACGCGGTTTCCACCACCTTCATTCCTATTCTTTATCAAATATCATTCTTCTGCAACGCAGTTAAAGAAAAATCCAAGTAGCAACGCTACCAGATCATCATACAGCAACGCTGTAGCAAAATATAGTGCCTAAACTCGACAAGAGAGTTAATCAGTCTGGCAAACTTGTCAGACAAGGCACCCCGACTGGCAGAGAAGTATATTGAGGGTTATTTGGTGTATGATTGGCCAATTGTATGCTTGTGTAACTTTAATATCCTATAAATCTGTCTGTTGGTTAAAAAGCGAGGCTAAGCCTCACATTTCAGTAAGTTTATTAAAATTGTAGTGTAGCTGTGAATCTTATCCAAGCATTGAACCTCATGAGTGTCCATTGTGTCAGAAAGAATTCAGCCTCAATAAGTAAGAACCTCACAAGTGTCCATATTGTTGGAAGAGATTCACTCAAGCTAACTGTATCATATAAATTGAATATGTCTGCATATATATTTGAATATATAAATTAAGTTATCAATTGCTTGCTTAGTTATTTTTAAGTTATCATATAAGTTCATTTAATTGAATATAATTTCTAGTACTTAACAGTAATTAGACTACATTTAAGGTCATTTATTATATTTTTACAATTTAATTTGTTGTTTATAGTATAAGAATCTATTGGCTGTAAGTTATGGTGCTAGGTTAGACTATGTACGTTTAAATCCCTGATTTAAACAGAGCCAGTGTTCAGTCACTTAACTGAATTTAATAAATCTTATCCTTGTATAAAATACAAGCTGATGTGAGATCCCTGTCTACAGGTGGACTGGAACTTCTATCAACAAGTCATTCACCCCACCTGTCCCTTACAGCCCACAGTCTGTCATTAGGAAAAGAGGAATTAGGATTTACAACCCTAGCTAGAGATTTTAATTGAATTAATTTGCAGACAGTAAATTTTTAATTTAGTTCAGTACAAGTCCCTGGTAGTCTCCTCTTATATCAATCCCAGCAGGTTTTTCCCACAACATCTGCGGCGTATGCGAGGCTGGCAAACTTAAGAACTGCCTTCAGGAACCTCTGTAATGAATCATTCAGAACCTTGTATAGCACATATGTAAGACCAATCCTTGAGTATGCGGCCCCAGCATGGAGTCCGTGCCTTGCCAAGCACAAGGCGTAGCTGGAAAAAGTTCAGAAGTATGCCACTAGGCTAGTCTCAGAACTAGGCGGCATGATTTACGAGGAAAGGCTGCGTGAAATGCACTTCACGACACAGGAAGACAGAAGAGTAACGGAAAACATGATCACTACCTACAAAATTCTCCGAGGAATTGAGAGGGTAGATTAAGATAAACTGTTTAACACGGGTGGTATGCGAACAAGGGGACAAAGGTGGAAATTGAGTACCCAAATGAGCCACAGGGACGTAAGAAAGAACTTTTTCATTGTCAGAGTAGTTAACAGGTGGAATGCATTAGACAGTGATGTGGTGGAGGCTGACGCCATACACAGTTTTAAGTGTAGATATGATAGAGCCCAAAAGGCTAAGGAACCTGTACACCAGTTGATTGACGGTTGAGAGGCGGGACCAAAGAGCCAGAGCTCAACCCCCGCAACCACAAATAGATGAGTACTTGTGGACAGCCTTTGCAGAGTAGAAGAATTTCCTTAGGTTTCTTCGGCTTCACATATCACCTCTTTCAGTGTTCACCTTCGTGTTCTGCCGTGTTCTCCAGGTCAGTGTTTCCCCAGATAACCAAGCTTGTGCCCCCCGTCTTACCCGCTCTTGTGCGGAACTTTATCAAGTACTTGTTGACAGTGTCTTTCTCCTATTGTATCTACGTGACTGTGTCATAGAACTCTGTCATGTTTGACTATATATATATATATATATATATATATATATATATATATATATATATATATATATATATATATATATGTCGTACCTAGTAGCCAGAACGCACTTCTCAGCCTACTATGCAAGGCCCGATTTGCCTAATAAGCCAAGTTTTCATGAAATAATTGTTTTTCGACTACCTAACCTACCTAACCTAACCTAACCTAACGTTTTCGGCTACCTAACCTAACCTAACCTATAAAGATAGGTTAGGTTAGGTTAGGTAGGATTGGTTAGGTTCGGTCATATATCTACGTTAATTTTACTCCAATAAAAACAAATTGACCTCATACATAATGAAATGTGTAGCTTTATCATTTCATAAGAAAAAAATTAGAGAAAATATATTAATTCAGGAAAACTTGGCTTATTAGGCAAATCGGGCCTTGCATAGTAGGCTGAGAAGTGCGTTCTGGCTACTAGGTACGACATATATATATATATATATATATATATATATATATATATATATATATATATATATATATATATATATATATATATATATATATATATATATATGACAATGTCAGACCACGGAGGAAAATGAAACAGGAATTTCCTTAAGTACTTTCGTATATTAAATACATCTTCAGAAGGAATCCTTCTGAAGATGTATTTAATATACGAAAGTACTTAAGGAAATTCCTGTTTCATTTTCCTCCGTGGTCTGACATTGTCACATTCTTAATCACGTGTTTATTTTCGTGATATACACACACACATATATATATATATATATATATATATATATATATATATATATATGAATGAAAACTCACAACCCACCCCAGAAGTGACTCGAACCCATACTCCCAGAAGCAACACAACTGGTAACTACAGGGCGCCTTAATCCGCTTGACCATCACGGCCGTCAAAAGGAAGTGATAGCCGAGGCTATTTGAGCCACTTCCCCGACGGCAACTCGGATGGTAATCTTGGGCATAGCATTTCACCAAATCACCTCATTCTTTGGGGCACACGTGAGGAACACAAATGGTGATGGTCAAGCGGATTAAGGCGCCCTGTAGTTACCAGTTGTGTTGCTTCTGGGAGTATGGGTTCGAGTCACTTCTGGGGTGTGAGTTTTCATTCGCATATAGTCCTGGGGACCATTCAGGCTTGTTCGCATATATATATATATATATATATATATATATATATATATATATATATATATATATATATATATCTATATATATATATATATATATATATATATATATATATATATATATATATATATATATATATATATATCGCAGGGAATAAATCACAATAACTTGCTAATGATCCAGGAAGGACGAAAACTTTGTCACTTTCACCTCATTTCAGTTGCGTGAGTTATTTATTAGTAACTTTCTCCTTCTATATGCATATTGCCATGCATATAGCAACATGGATATAGCAACATGGATATAACTAGATCCACGTGTATCATTGTTCTCTTCAGTATTCTATAATTTACCGACTTTTTTCTGCCGCCTCTTATTAAGTACTGGAGATACTTCTTGTTTCTTCCAAATACCCGAGAGAACTCCAGTCTCGGGGGATTAATGAACAAATCGTAGTCAGCGGGTAAGAAAGAGATGTTGCAGTTTCTTTTGCCATCCCCGGTTCTGTGGCCTCAATGTTTTCGGTTGAGTCTATAATTCCTCAACGGCTTATGGACTTCAGGGTGATTACCGAACCGTCTAAGACTGCTTAGACGGTTCCTGTCGCCTCCCACTCACGGTCGTCACTTTTTTGGTTCTGTTTAGAAAACCTCTTTTGTATCACTGTTGCTTTCAGTGAGACAGTTCCCGGCTCTCCTTACCATAGTCACGTAAATTATAATCCTATTTTTCCTTCCTATATGGTTTATCCTTTGCCTGGTCTTTAGCTTCAGCTAGTATTTGGTCGTCGTTTTTAACACCACTGCTCAGCTGCTCTCCTGAATCTGGTCTTTTCTGGCTCACTTTAGTACCTCTGTTATGGTCCTGTGTACAACGTCCTCAACACTTTACTCACATCTTTCTGGCTCTGTGCTTCTCCTCTCTGTATTGCCCCTTTGAACCATAACACTATATTAACCGTTCCCCTCCCTCCCCCCCCCCACCTTCCATGCGCCAGAACACCCCGGTGTACGGGGGTGATGGGGAGGGAGGGGATGGAAGGGATGGGGAGGGAAGGGAGAGGGTGGGAGAGGGGGAATGGGCTTTCGCAAGGAAATTTGGGCCAGTGTATATTTACCCTGAAATATCATGGGTCGGCTGGAAATTCGCCAGGTTCGGACATCGCCCGCGTAACAAGGTGATTCCACGCTAACCTCCCCCCCTCTCCCCTCCCCCCACTCCCCCTCCTCAACCCCACCCCCCCAACGAGAGAGTGAGTGAGGGGCCACAAGATATTAAGCGGTTAAGAACAGCAACGCTTGTGTTGTTAACGCATTACCCCCCTCCCCCCCATATTCCACCTCCCCCCCACCTCAACCCCAGAGCACCTCCTATCCCCCCCCCTCCCCACCTCCCCCCCCCTTTCCCCCATCTCTAGTGTAAACCCACCGCTCAGATGCGTCTTGTAATTACTACAATCAATATGTCACGGAATAAAAAAATATATAAATATATATAAAGAGAGAGAGAGAGAGAGAGAGAGAGAGAGAGAGAGAGAGAGAGAGAGAGAGAGAGAGAGAGAGAGAGAGAGAGAGAGAGAGAGAGAGAGAGAGAGAAAGACAAAATAGTTTACACAGTGAACAAACAAAATTATGTACCATCATTTTCAGTTATTATTCATACGCGTGTCTTGTGATAAAAGGAATCTGATATGGGACAACAATCATAATAATGTAGCAATTGCATGTTCCCCCGCAGCTAACAATGAGCTGTCTGATCTAACAATGCTGCCAGCGTAATTGGCGGCCCATTATCCATGCATATTATACCACATTAAGGATACCCTGTCAAAACACGGTCCGGGGATGCCTCATTGTGCGGATAATATAATGAAAGAGGGAGACGGGCTACGGAGGATGAGAGGGAGGAAGAAAGAGGTGAGAGAGAGAGAGAGGACAGGACAGGAGGAGAAGGTTGAATATGAGAGGGGAGAGAAGGTGAAAGGGATAGCGCAAGTGGGAGGTGATAAGTGTGTGTGTGTGTGTGTGTGTGTACTTACCTAGTTGTACTTACCTAGTTGTGCTTGCGGGAGTTGAACTCTGGCTCTTTGGTCCCGCCTCTCAACTGTCAATCAACTGGTGTACAGATACCTGAGCCTACTGGGCTCTGTCATATCTACATTTGAAACTGTGTATGGAGTCAGCCTCCACCACATCACTGCCTAATGCATTCCATCTGTTAACTACTCTGACACTGAAAAAATTATTTCTAACGTCCTAATTTCTAACCCGTGTTAAACAGTTTATCTTTATCTAACCTGTCAATTCTTCTGAGAATTTTATAGGTAGTGGTCATGTCTCCCCTTACTCTTCTGTCTTCCAGTGTTGTTATGTTTAGTTCCAGTAATCTTTCCTCATAGCTCATTCCTCTTAGCTCGTAGACTAGCCTGGTGGCTAAACTCTGAACCTTTCTAATTTCATTTTGTGTTTGACTAGATGTCGACTCCACGCTGGAGCTGCATATTTCAGAATTGGTCTGACATATGAGGTATACGAGGTTCTGAATGATTCCTTACACAAGTTTCTGAAGGTAGTTCTTATGTTTGCCAGCCTTGCATTCGCCGCTGATGTCATCCTTTTGCTGTGGGCTTCAAACCAGCCGTCTAACTTCCAGGTACCTATTTGCTGCTATGGGAACAGGGGCACCAGAGTGAAAGAAACTCTGTCCATTTGTTTCCTCCGTGTCAGGTAATCGAACCCGGGCCCTTAAGACTTCGACCCCCGAGTGCTGTCCACTCTTCCGCGAGACAGGAAGACACACACACTCACACATCCTCTCACTCACAGCCCAACATTCTCAGAGGGTGAGTGGGGAACCCCAACCCAGCAATTCGGGAACCCCAGAGGGGACTGCCACACCCTAACCAACCACCCCATAGGAGCCTCCCCACCCCTAGAACAAACCCTCCCTTCCCCCTACACAATGCCCATCATACCACCCAAATCCCCCTTCCCCCAACTAACCCCGGCCTCCCTTCCCCTTGGTCTTCTTCCCCTTGGTCTGAATAAATATTCAGGATAAACCCGGAAGAAAATTTAAATATTTGCCCAATTAATGAAAGGGAAATTACAACTCAAGTCGATAACAGAGCTGCAGCACTACTCCCGACGCAAACAATAGACCTTAACAACATACGCGATGACTGCCACCTTATGAAACACAACCATTGCGGTGGTCCATAAAACAATTATGGGTTTCAAGAAGAAGGCGCCGGGCAACAGCAAAATAAATAAGATGGTATTATCCAACCTACCAGTGATTGCACTCCATCAATACACATGTATCTTAAATGCAGCTCTTGCATCTGGACTATTCCCCACATGCTTCAAGAATGCCACAATAAGATTAATCCCCAAGCCAGGTAAACCCCCAACCCAAACTGAAAACTACAGGCCAATTTTCCTCCTCGAAGTACCAGGTAAAATATTCGAAAAAATTATCAATCAGAGACTTGTGAAGTACATGGAAGAGGAAGGGAAGTATGACATTTCACTCTGACATTTCATATTTTGGTACATCCACCTGAGTATTCTCTTGCATATATTTGCTATCATTCACCATGTTTCGTCTTTCCACATTTAGACAAAATCCAAACGATGAAGTGGGCACACTAGTTCGTGCCACCAAGGCGGAGATGCTGACTCTAGTAAATGAGTACCACCTTACAGCCCAACATGGAGCAACTAAAACTGATCTACTCAACCTCATCTTGGACAACTTATTAAACAATGATGCTATTACTCCTGAATCTCATGAACATTACTTAATTGCAGGCAAGAACGCCTTGGCAACCATGAAATTGAAGCTAAAACTCGCTAACGCCGAACGTGAACGTCTGAAAGAACAAGCTGCCTTTGAAAAGGAAGCTCTCCAGAGGAAGGAACGGGAAGCTGAATTTCAACTTAAGCTCGCTGAAAAACAAACTGAACTTGAGAGAGAAGAAGCTGCCCTTCAACGTGAGCAGGTTGAATTCCAACGAGAACGTCAGCAGGAAATATTAGAGTTAAAAGAACGCGAGCTGGAGATACAATATGAACACGAGAAGAAACAAGCCGCCATGACTCTAGACAACCATAGGAAAGAACTCGACTTGGAAACTACACACCACACTCAGCGCCAACAAGCAGAAGCTAACCTTCTGGTACGTTTTAACCTTTCACATGCAAGTAAGTTAATGCCATCTTTTGTTGAGGCAGAAGTGGATGTCTTTTTTACTTCATTTGAGGCTCTAGCTAACCAACTTAGCTGGCCTCAGGATCAATGGTCAGTGCTTCTCAGGTCTCATTTAACAGGTAGAGCTGCAGTGACTCAGTACTATAGCGTCTGAAACCGACTACCAGGTACTGAAGCAAGCAGTGCTCGATGCCTACCTTCTCTCCACCGAGATCTACAGACGTAAGTTCAGGGATTACCTTAAAGCAAGTGCTACCACTTATCTAGAGTTTGCAAATAACAAAAAGAGATATTTTATGAAGTGGTTGGAAGCCGCAAAAGTCTTTACAGATCTCATCCACCTCATCCAGGTGGAAGAATTCCTTAGGCGTGTACCTAATCCAATACGTCTCTACCTAGCCGACAAAGAAGAAAAAGATCTTACCAGATGTGCTCAACTGGCTGACTCGTACAGTCTTATTCACCGAGTACCATCTGACGCACCATCTAGTAAGTCAACCTGGTCTAGTCCTACTAAGGTAAGTACCAGCAATGTGAACTTGCTGTATTGCAAATATTGCAAAACCTATGAACATATCATAGAAAAATGTCCTAAGAACAAGGGCACCAGTGAAACTCCTAAACCCAAACCAACTCCTCCTAAACCCAGTAAGCCTGTTATGAATATATATGTTAACTCCAATGATCTTTCTCTCTTCAACAGACACCTGTATCCTGGAACTGTCTCTGCCAGTTGTGGGGATTTGGAGGAAAGGTTCAAATTGAAAATCTTGAGACACGGCTGCTCTACAATCTATTCTTCTGAAGTCAGCTGTACCCAACGTCACCCACACCGGAGAAACTGTTCTCATCACGGACCTAACTGCTACTACACCATATTCACTTGCCCGAGTCCGATTGGATTGTCCTTTTATACAAAAGTGAAGTTCAAGTCGCCATCCAGGAAAAGCCTTTTCCCATGTCAGGAGTTTAACTTCTGGGCAACGACTTGGCCGAAGGTCAACAACCTATACGAATCTAATTATCATCGACAAACCCCAGGTATGTGACTCGGCAGTGGAAAATCCTGTTTTGCAGTTTGTTAAGAAAAAGGTCCCATCTACAGATCCTGATGAAGTCTCCCCTCCTGTCTTGGTGACGACGCGTGCTCAAGCCGCACTCCCGCAGGCAGCTGCTCCTTCTACTTCAGCTGTCTCTCAAGATTCTCAGAACCTGAGATAGTGACCGCACTAGGCTGTGGGTGTAGGTAGTGACCGCACTAGGCTGCGGGTGTAGGTAGTGACCGCACTAAGCTGCGGGTTTAGGTAGTGACCACACTAGGCTGCGGGTGTAGGTAGTGACCGCACTAAGCTGCGGGTTTAGGTAGTGACCACACTAGGCTGCGGGTGTAGATAGTGACCGCACTAGGCTGCGGGTGTAGGTAATGACCGCACTAGGCTGCGGGTGTAGGTAATGACCGCACTAGGCTGCGGGTGTAGGTAGTGATCGCACTAGGCTGCGGGTGTAGGTAGTGACCGCACTAGGCTGCGGGTGTAGGTAGTGACCGCACTAGGCTGCGGGTGTAGGTAGTGACCGCACTAGGCTGCCGGTGTAGGTAGTGACCGCACTAGGCTGCGGGTGTAGGTAGTGACCGCACTAGGCTGCGGGTGTAGGTAATGACCGCACTAGGCTGCGGGTGTAGGTAGTGACCGCACTAAGCTGCGGGTGTAGGTAGTGACCGCACTAGGCTGCGGGTGTAGGTAGTGACCGCACTAGGCTGCGGGTGTAGGTAGTGACCGCACTAGGCTGCGGGTGTAGGTAGTGACCGCACTAGGCTGCGGGTGTAGGTAATGACCGCACTAGGCTGCGGGTGTAGGTAATGACCGCACTAGGCTGCGGGTGTAGGTAATGACCGCACTAGGCTGCGGGTGTAGGTAATGACCGCACAAGGCTGCGGGTGTAGGTAGTGACCGCACTAGGCTGCGGGTGTAGGTAGTGACCGCACTAAGCTGCGGGTGTAGGTAGTGACCACACTAGGCTGCGGGTGTAGGTAGTGACCACACTAGGCTGCGGGTGTAGGTAGTGACCACACTAGGCTGCGGGTGTAGGTAGTGACCACACTAGGCTGCGGGTGTAGGTAGTGACCACACTAGGCTGCGGGTGTAGGTAGTGACCACACTAGGCTGCGGGTGTAGGTAGTGACCGCACTAGGCTGCGGGTGTAGGTAGTGACCACACTAAGCTGCGGGTGTAGGTAGTGACCACACTAAGCTGCGGGTGTAGGTAGTGACCGCACTAGGCTGCGGGTGTAGGTAGTGACCACACTAGGCTGCGGGTGTAGGTAGTGACCACACTAGGCTGCGGGTGTAGGTAGTGACCACACTAGGCTGTGGATATAATGACCGCAGTAACAAAGCACACATACCCCCCCCCCCCCCCCTGCCCCCTCCCCCCACCAACAGCGCTTCCTCGTACCCATGAATAAGTGATTCATTCTCTCCCTTGAACTCGTTAACATTTTTGCCCGGGTACTCACGTCTTGCCGTCTTCACCTGCTGTTCACTGTGTTCACCTGTGTTGAACATGTGTTCATCCCCCGCCACCTGTTCAACGAGAGATGAAAACAGTTAATTTGACTATCAGAAAAGAAGTGTTATAGATTATAATGGCAACAATAAAAATTGCAATTATAATAATTTTAATTATTATAAAAATAAAATAAATAATATAATAATAATAATAATAATAATAATAATAATAATAATAATAATAATAATAATAATAATAATATAAGGACATGATGTATGTCCACATATAGCGGACGCCGCAGTGAGTGACCACCAAGGTCTCTGTATAAGGAACTGTTGCACAAAGAGAAGAGACGTTAACAAACCAAGTGAGTTATAATTGGATTTTATATATATATATATATTTTTTTTTTCGCTGTGACAAGAGAGATAATTTTCAGCGTCGGTCCCGAGGCATTATAATTTTAAAGAGTTTCATTAATGTAATTTACGCTTTCTTTCGTGGCGCCAGTAAGAGTGTGTATGTATGTGTGTATAAGCGCAGCTGCCGGGTTAATAGTGCATCTAAACCCTGCAACTGCGCTTACACCAGCAATAATGTTCAAGTGTCGTATAAGCGGGGTGGAGCCTCACTTTCTGGGGGGGGGGGGGGGGGAGAGCGTGTGCGCTTCAGTGGCGTCTAAGTGAAAGGAAGAAATTATTGGTGGAAATCTTGGGAAAGATTCACTTACTTAAATGTTGTCTTTAAAAAACTACTTATGTATGATCAAAGTTGCTGGGGCCTAGTATATGTTTTAGCTATATCTAAGACTATGGTAAATGTCAATATCCAAGGCTTTATATGGCAATACTATACAGAATAATTATAGGCCATAATTATTTTGGCAATAATTGCAAGATAAATGACCACTTTATCCTTTGCATTCCTCAGAAATGTCAGTCTCTTAACTTTTCTTGTATAATTTCACCTTCAGTGAAATTCATGCCAAGTTCCCTCTGCACCACCACCCCCATAACTTCTATCACTGTTGACTTTTGTCAGTCTTCCTTCACATACCAAGAAAACTTTGACCTACTGTACCTTAAGACTGGGGAGCCGGTCGGCCGAGCGGACAGCACGCTGGTCTTGTGATCCTGTGGTCCTGGGTTCGAACCCAGGCGCCGGCGAGAAACAATGGGCAGAGTTTCTTTCACCCTAGCCCCTGTTACCTAGCAGTAAAATAGGTACCTGGGTGTTAGTCAACTGTCACGGGCTGCTTCCTGAGGGTGGAGGCCTGGTCGAGGACCGGGCCGCGGGGACAATAAAAAGCCCCGAAATCATCTCAAGATAACCTGAAGATAAGAAGATTCAGGATCACCGTGGGATGCGAACCATGATTTAAGAGTCAATCCAATCTTGCCTAACACAGCCATACCATCAGACAAACTAAATGCACAACTTACTGCTTTCTGATCACAATTTCAGTATTGATCTTTCTGCAAGGAATGCAAAGGATAAGGTCACAACTCTGATCTGTCCTCTCATTACTTGCATGATGCCTTAGTGTAATTATGATTATCCTTATGCTTAAAATGTGCATTATTGATAAATAACAATCTTAATTATTAAATAATTACTAATTATTTAAAAAGTTAATTAATAAATAATTTTCTTTAAGTGCACTTTTCTATATGTTGCCGTAATCATGTACTCTTGATACACCATCCGCGCATACATCATTTTCGAGGACTATTCACAATTTGCAGATTTAAATCAACTATGATAATGATCTTACTCCCTTAATAACCCCAAAATTAATATTTTTGAATTCTCACTTTTGCCACTACGCCTAGAACATGCAGTCGCCAAAGCCATCGTGATACTGTTGTAGTGGAATTCAATGTGCAGACATTGCAACTAGGTTGTTCAACATCCTCTCAGCGAGCATAAGAAATATTGCCGAACAACCGTGGACATCTTCAAGAGAAAACTAGTTTTCTTCAAGGAGTGCCGGACCAACTGGGCTGTGGTGGATATGTGAGCCTGCGGGCCGCTCCAAGCAACAGACTGGTAGACCAAACTCTCACAAGTCAAGCCTGGCCTGAGGCCAGGCTTGACTTGTGAGAGTATCCATGGGGGGCTTTGGGGAGTAGAAAAGCTCCCAGAACCTCATCAAGCAGGATGTTAGTCGTTACCTCTGTGTCGGCCTCCATATGTTAAACTGCCTGTTCCTTACTTCTCTCATTCTCTCTCTTATAATCCTTATACAGTCACCTCTTCAGTATTTGTAGACAGCACGTCTGTTAGCGCGGCTGCTGAGATGGTCATGGTGAGAGTGTTGGGAGCTGGAGAGGCTCCCAACAACAGGTGCCAGGTGGCACCTGTTTGTGCCACCCGGGTCTTGAGTCTTGAGATCGACCTCGTGGTCGTCCTGGTGGTAGTCTTCGGAGTGGTAGTGGAGGCAGTGAGACTTGCGTCCAGGGTGATGACGGAGTCCAGGCCGTTGGCTAGGTACAGCACATTGAGTTCCTTGACGAATCGTTGATTGTCTGGTCCAGCAAGCCTCTCCGCTAGTTGAATAAGCCCAGGGATCATGCGTGCACGTGATGCAAGGGACTGTGGGGGTTTTGGCTGGTCCTTAGGTCCCCAGTGGAGAGGCCGAGTGTCCTGTCGAGAGGAGCCACTGTTCAGCAGTATTAGGAAGTCTGCTGGTAGGCTGGTGGGAGCTGAGGTGCCGGTGACTCTAGCGGCGGAAGTAGAAGGTTTGGCTTCATTGGATTCAGCCTGGATCCTAATGATTTCCTGTCTGCGAGGGCAGCGGTGGGAAATTGCAGGGTGATCGCCGCTGCAGAGAAGGCAGCAATGGGTCTTTGACTTGCAAATGGAGTAATGATGGTCCTTGACGCACAGGCTACCCTTCTGGACGGGGTGCTGACACTTGTTGGCGGTGGGGTGAGAGTAGTCGTAGCACCGAAAACACTGTTGGAACTCATGGAATCGTTCCTACTTCACTTGGAAAGATGTAATTTTGATCCCGAAGCAGTGGAGACCATGTGTGGCAGCCAGGTTAGCCGCGGCTAAGGTGGTGAAGGATATCTTCATGGGGGGCGCTTGTCGTCGTCGGTATCGTTGCTGCAGAACATAACATAGAATACCCCCAGGTTCAGGTTCTCTTCCTCGATGTTGGTAATGATCTCCGCTTGTTCTCGGTCCGTGAGGCCAGCGGCTGGTCCCGCTGATAAAGACTGTTCGGCCGGCGGTGTACCGATGTGGGAATAGAGGAAAGAGGTGGTGCACTTTGCGAATTGTGTGATCGAGATTTTGGCGTTTTTCGAGATCCTCCACACATGAGAAATAGATCACAATATCCTCCCCTTCTTGACCAAGGTCGATGGGTGTAATGCCGGCACCTTCTTTTAAGATCGTCAAAGCGTTGCTTTTGGTGAAAGCATGGCCGTCCATGGGGCGAGTCCTGACTTTTAGGCGTTTGTGGTGCATTGTCTTTGGTAAAACCCTCTCAGCGGTTCTCAGTGGCTTTGGATGTCTTGTGAAGTTTCTCAGGCTTGCTGGTGTGTGGCAGCAGACCCTAATAATACTAACTAATAATACTAACAGCACCACCAACGCTCACGAAATAGCTTCTACCACTAATCCCCGACACCCGAGCCTACCTCAGGCTGCGAGACGAAAGACGAAAACACCAACTACGGATGTTACGGACTCCTCTGACGAGGAAATCCTAGTAGGAGCTCCACCGCCGCACCACAAATACGACACCTGGGGCCAGATTCAGGAAGGTACTTACTGTCGGAAAATCCGACACCATTTAATTACTAATATCATACAGGCAGATAATATTGCTGTGTTGTATAAACAAGTTAACCCATAGAAAATGTAACTTGTAGTGGAATTTCCGTCTATAGAAAACGGGATATCATTACCACATACTATTATAAATTCACCACCTATTATGGTGGGAATTATTCTTAAATACATTAGTCTTTGGACTTTACCATCATAAAACCATCTCATATAAATTAACTTAATTATCAGAATTAAAATAGAGTAAATGTGACCCTTCTATCACTTACTGTCATCTGGACTATGTAGGCCAGTAGCGTCAGTGAGGAGGGACTAGTCAGCCATTGTTATTGTTGTTAAGACCACAGAGTCGTGGAGCAAATTCGGCTCCTATAAATTCTCTTGGACGAAGTGTTATGGAAGATCAGAGTAGTGATCTGCCATCATCAACATGCTGTCATCAATCTCAAGGGAAGTGTCTTTCCGAAACCCGTTTATCTTTCATTTATGGCCATTAATGTCAGTAGATATTGGGTGATCCGGTTAGATCACAAATGATCGACTCAAACAAGGTAATTAAGCTTAGGTCTTTATGGTTCCTTGTACAGTGTTTTCTCTGATATAGCTGTCATATATTAGGATTCTGGCTTTACAGCTAGAGCCCTTTTGACAGGTCAAGACGAGGAAGCATGCTTTGTGCATCAGTTACCAGGGTGATGGAAGCTACCTCAAAGAGGATAATTTGGTGTCTACATCCTAGTTATATCTGGTGGACTAAGGCCTGCTGTACAAATAAGATAAGGAACCTCTTCAATGTATGTAGTCTAATACTGTAGTTTGATTGGCTGCATATATATAAATTCAATATAAACCCCCCCTAATGTGTAGAGGATCGATTTGTGAGATTATTGCAGAAATACAGTCCACTTAACATCATACAAATTGCTATCAAAGTATACAAATTAACGTAAATATAAATTCTATATAAATTCATATAAATTAAATAAATATAAATCTCACAGGCCGGTTCCCACACTTACGAAGGTTTTCCTTCTTAGCTACGAATGTTTTCCTTCTTAGCGCCTTCGTGGCGGCTACGTCCGTATTCAGGTAGCTACACTAAGTGGAAAAACCTTCGTAAGTTCATTCCGGGATCTAAGTGTGGTTTCGACCACTCGTAGCTTTATGTAACTTGGATATAACTCAATTTTTCTCTACTACATAACACTGGGATCGATTTTAAGATTTTGGAACATAAACAAAAGATTATAAAAATTGAATCTGGTGAAGAGATTGGCGGCTACGTCCGTATTCAAGTAGCTACACTAAGTGGAAAAACCTTCGTAAGTTCATTCCGGGATCTAAGTGTGGTTTCGACCACTCGTAGCTTTATGTAAATTGGATATAACTCAATTTTTCTCTACTACATAACACTGGGATCGATTTTAAGATTTTGGAACATAAACAAAAGATTATAAAAATTGAATCTGGTGAAGAGGAGTCCTTCGTGTTAGTTATATATTCATTCTCTGCTTGAAACTTAAAGTAAATATGTCTTTTATGATAGTAGAATTAGTTTTATAATAGCAAAATATTATACCCGTAGTTATTAAGTAAATAAACACTGGTGAACATGAAATATGAGAGAAGGTGATGAGCCCTGCCTGATGGGATCATTTACTATCACCAAATGCCCCTGTTCACCTAGTAGTAATGGTGTACCTTAGCTATACATACCCATTTCTAATTTATTTAGTTTGGTTTTATTTTGAAATTAAATCTGAGTGAGACAAAATAAAAATATGCTGCACAAATGATGTTAGGTAAGGAGAAGGGTAAAAATGTCAAAAACTTTATTCATTGAATACTTAAAGCTATAATTATGACTATATAGACTATTAAAAAAGAGAGAGGGAAGTAGGGGTCCAAGACCTCTTCCTGTTATTCAATTTGGGTATGGAACAAGTAATTATCAAAAGAAGGCACCATGCTGGGAAGGCTATGTAGCAGTAAGGCAGTGAGGTGAGGCAGCTACTTATTTGAGAAATGCTTATTTTATTTACCTTATAAGCTGAGGCAACTTATTTTATTTGAGGAATACTCAGTTGATTCCTCTACATTTAGCATGGAACAAATTTGTGTCCAAGACCTCTTCCTGTTACACAATTTGGCTGTGTGTAACCATATTAGAAGTGCTCTATAAATCAAGGGACCCAGAATGTGGAATAACCTCCCGAATCATGTCAAAGGCTGTACCTCTCTCAACCAGTTTAAGAGTTAAATCAAGTAGTGCCTAATTAACTCCATGCAACCTAACTTATCCCCTAAATGTCAACCCATGTCTTGCTGTTTTTTAAACAATGCTGTTCACCAATGTGTGCAATTGCTGATTTATGCTATGTTAACTACCCTTTTTGTATTTTTTATTCCTTCTTTCAACACAATTTATACCTAATCCCAATTACTATTAAGTTTTAGTCTAAGTGTTTTTACCCCCACACCTTGCCCGAAATGCTATGAGTATTAGTGGCTTTAGGTATTGTATATACTAGCTCTGTCTATAAATCCAACATTATGTTTGTAAATCAACTGTATGTACTTTTCCTGAATAAAATGTACAGTATTTATTATTTATTTTTTAATCAGTAAGTATTAAAAGAAGGCACCAAGCTGAGAAGGCTATGTAGCACCATTGTGTGTAACAATAAACCAAATTTTTTTTTAACAAATAATGCACCTGTATGGTAAAACAAATCCTGTCAGCTGTAAAAATATTGATGCAGTTATTTAAATAAAACATATAATGAAAGAAATGTTACTGGTTTATTTTTATCCTATCTTTTTGTACCGTACAGTATATCCAAGGAAGTGAAAAATTGAGACATAATGCACAATTTAATGAATGCTTAGCATGGATTAGCAGTTCAAAAGAAATATGACTATTACATATCAACATGAGATCTTAATGATCCATGGTCAACATGATTTAATAAGGATAATACAGTACTGTATTTGTAATAATACAAACTATAATTTAAAATCTTTATTACTGATTTTTTTTATTAAGAAGATTAGGTATACACAGCAATGTGCTGCTACCCTATTCTATATGGAATATTACACAGTGTAGATAAAAAACTAGCTATAAGTTTATCTAATACTCCCATCTCACAGAATGGTTAGACATACTATACATGGAATCAATTTAGAAAATACCAGCCTCAATACAAAAAACAAATCAACTCTGACTAAACAACTCTTCGCGATTTTCACAAGAGGTAAGCACTGAATCATGGAAACATTATTAATTACTCTTACCAGTTTCTACAAGACTCCTCTCAAACAATGTATTTTTTAACATGTTTAGGTATACACAGCAATGTGCTGCTTCCCAATTCTGTATAAAGGACCACACAGTGTAGATAAAAAACCAGCTATAAGTTCATCCAACATCCTCACCTCACAGGATCGCTAGTCATACATGGAATTGGGAGAGAACAAAATACTTAATGCTGATTTATTAGCCTCCACTGGCAAAATCTGGGTGCAGCACAAGAATATCTTCCAATATTCCTGAGTGTATGAAGTAATTACAGAGCTCAAAATACCTCATACCATTTGGTATGAAGTCACTGATAACAGGGCAATCACAGATATAATGTTGGAGAGTATGTTCTCTCAAGTAGGACTGAAAACAAATGTTTTTTCCACCAAGAGGGTTATAAACCCATGGAACCGCCTACCCGCTGAAGCCGTAAATGCCAAATTCCAGCTAAAAAAATATCATTAAGACAATTAGCGGGCCCTTTAACAAGCCGCCGGCTTTCTGTCCTCGTCGAGGCCACTAGATAGTTAGTGGCCCTTGGGTAAATTCAGTAAATATATACAATAATTGTCAGCGCATCTTCCGAGCAACAAGGACAGCTACTCAGTATCTCTTAGAATTACGTAGGTAAACAACAAATGTAACATATTTGTTTACTACAATGTCCGTGCTGCCTGTAGAAGTTGAAAAAAACATTGTTTTACTTCGAAATATACTAATTTTATAAGAAAATTCGACGTAAATAGGAGGCAGTAGAGATCCGATAAGCCAGCGCTAAATCTTCAATATGAAGAATGTTGCTGCTCTCTGATTGGCCTAACGAAACACTGTAGTGACCTCTATCGGCACGCAGGTGAACCAACAAATTTCTTCCTAAGTGGACGTACTTGAATTGCACCTAAGCATCTTTTTAGGGCACACTTAGGAACCTTCGTAGCAAACCCACTTATGAAGAAATACATGGAGCTTCCTGAATCTAGGTCTTACTCTGTATAAACCTCCTTACGGAGGCCACCTCACCAAACTCCAACGACAGCACGGCTCAGCCAAATTCTCAACCAAAGAAAAAACGGAAGACGTAGAGGATTGCACTAACCCACCAACTCCTTAACTTACGGGATATTCATGCCCCTACCACCTTTAGGGTGGCTTAATCTTTATCAAGCAATCGTTATCAATCACCTCTTAAGTCTCTTTCATCTTAGGTTGGTATCATTTAACCCTAGCAAAGATAAGCTTGGTATCACATAATCCTAAACAAGTCAAGTTTGGTATCAATTAAACCTAGCAAAGTCAAGCCTTGTTCACATAAACTTAGCAAAGTCAAGCCTTGTTCACATAAACTTAGCAAAGTCAAGCCTTGTTCACATAAACCTAGCAAAGTCAAGCCTTGTTCACATAAACTTAGCAAAGTCAAGCCTTGTTCACATAAACTTAGCAAAGTCAAGCCTTATTCAAATAACCCTTGCATAGTATAGCGTATAAACACATATACCTACCAAAATCAAGCTTGGTTCACATAAACCTAGTAAAGACAAGCTTGGCATTGCATAAACGTGGACAAGCAAACTTATTACCACATATACCTAGGTAAATCAAGCTCAGTTCACACAAACATAGACAAGATTAGCTTATTATCAGAAAATCTAGACATATCAAGTTTGGTATCCCAAAAATCTAGACAAATCAAGCTTGGTATCATAAAAATCTAGACATGTCATGCTTGGTATCCCGTAAACCAAGACAAGTCACATCTACTCGTCCTTGAAACGTTCACTATACTGCTATTCTCTTCCCCTCACGTCCTGCACAGACATATATAAGCCTTTCCTAACCTTACAGAGGTACGGGAGACATCTCCCGTCACGCAGGGTGCAGTCGCACCTCCACAGATCTCCAGTATCATCTATTGACACTGGTAATGGCTCAAAAGGGCCACCACTTACGGGCTGTATTCATGGCCGTGCCACCTCTCGGGTGGCTTAATCTTCATCACTCGACCATACAGAGTTTGGGCAGAAACAAGGCTTTACGCCGAGGCCGATTGTCCCATTGGGGGTGATGAGGGGAGGGGGAGATATTAAGAAAGACCGATCCTTAGCCAAGTCTAAACATCACACTACTGTATTGGTTATGAGCCTGTTTGCACCTCATGGTGGCGGATGCCCACATCACTGGTGCCAGCAGTTCACTGGTGCTCTGAACTCCGTAACAGCCAAGAAGGAGTTCAACACGAGCAGAACTCGTATGTGAAGATTTTATAAATCTAAGTATTTCTGCCGTATTAATAACCCGAATTCTCAGAAAGAAGTAACAAAATATTACACACTTTTGGAATGCTAAACAACTCAAGAAAGAACATTAAAAGATGACGTGCATAATTTGAAGACATTAAACGCTACACCTTCAACAACAAGGCCCAAAGAAACCTTTGCTACTCCACTTGCTAATCTAGTGGATTACTAATTGAATTTAAGTTTGTTCGGATTACTCGAACTGCATTATGTAACGATGGTGTGTGACGACGGTGCAAGTGTGTGACGACGGTGCAGGTGTGTGACGACGGTGCAGGTGTGTGACGACGGTGCTGGTGTGTGACGACGGTGCAGGTGTGTGACGACGATGCTGGTGTGTGACGACGGTGCAGGTGTGTGACGACGGTGCTGGTGTGTGACGACGGTGCAGGTGTGTGACGACGGTGCAGGTGTGTGACGACGGTGCAGGTGTGTGACGACGGTGCAGGTGTGTGACGACGGTGCAGGTGTGTGCCGACAGTGCAGGTGTGTGACGACGGTGCAGGTGTGTGACGACGGTGCAGGTGTGTGACGACGGTGCAGGTGTGTGACGACGGTGTAGGTGTGTGACGACGGTGCTGGTGTGTGACGACGGTGCTGGTGTGTGACGACGGTGCTGGTGTGTGACGACGGTGCTGGTGTGTGACGACGGTGCAGGTGTGTGACGACGGTGCTGGTCTGTGACGAGGGTGCTGGTGTGTGACGACGGTGCTGGTGTGTGACGACGGTGCAGGTGTGTGACGACGGTGCTGGTGTGTGACGACGGTGCTGGTGTGTGACGAGGGTGCTGGTGTGTGACGACGGTGCTGGTGTGTGACGACGGTGCTGGTGTGTGACGACGGTGCAGGTGTGTGACGACGGTGCTGGTGTGTGACGAGGGTGCTGGTGTGTGACGACGGTGCTGGTGTGTGACGACGGTGCAAGTGTGTGACGACGGTGCTGGTGTGTGACGACGGTGCTGGTGTGTGACGACGGTGCTGGTGTGTGACGACGGTGCTGGTGTGTGACGACGGTGCAGGTGTGTGACGACGGTGCAGGTGTGTGACGACGGTGCTGGTGTGTGACGACGGTGCTGGTGTGTGACGACGGTGCTGATGGGTGACGAGGGTGCTGGTGTGTGACGACGGTGCTGGTGTGTGACGACGGTGCTGGTGTGTGACGACGGTGCTGGTGTGTGACGACGGTGCTGGTGTGTGACGACGGTGCAGGTGTGTGACGACGGTGCTGGTGTGTGACGACGGTGCTGGTGTGTGACGACGGTGCTGATGTGTGACGACGGTGCTGGTGTGTGACGACGGTGCAAGTGTGTGACGACGGTGCTGGTGTGTGACGACGGTGCAGGTGTGTGACGACGGTGTAAGTGTGTGACGACGGTGCTGGTGTGTGACGACGGTGCTGGTGTGTGACGACGGTGCTGGTGTGTGACGACGGTGCAAGTGTGTGACGAGGGTGGTGTGTGACGACGGTGCTGGTGTGTGACGACGGTGCTGGTGTGTGACGACGGTGCAAGTGTGACGACGGTGCTGGTGTGTGACGACGGTGCAGGTGTGTGACGACGGTGCAGGTGTGTGACGACGGTGCAGGTGTGTGACGACGGTGCAGGTGTGTGACGACGGTGCAGGTGTGTGACGACGGTGCAGGTGTGTGCCGAAAGTGCAGGAGTGTGACGACGGTGCAGGTGTGTGACGACATTGCAGGTGTGTGACGACGGTGCAGGTGTGTGACGACGGTGTAGGTGTGTGACGACGGTGCTGGTGTGTGACGACGGTGCTGGTGTGTGACGACGGTGCTGGTGTGTGACGACGGTGCTGGTGTGTGACGACGGTGCTGGTGTGTGACGACGGTGCTGGTGTGTGACGACGGTGCTGGTGTGTGTGACGACGGTGCTGGTGTGTGTGACGACGGTGCTGGTATGTGACGACGGTGCTGGTATGTGACGACGGTGCTGGTGTGTGACGACGGTGCTGGTGTGTGACGACGGTGCTGGTGTGTGACGATGGTGCTGGTGTGTGACGACGGTGCTGGTGTGTGACGACGGTGCTGGTGTGTGACGACGGTGCTGGTGTGTGTGACGACGGTGCAGGTGTGTGACGACGGTGCTGGTGTGTGACGACTGTGCTGGTGTGTGACGACGGTGCTGGTGTGTGTGACGACGGTGCTGGGGTGTGTGACGACGGTGCTGGTGTGTGTGACGACGGTGCTGGTGTGTGTGACGACGGTGCTGGTGTGTGTGACGACGGTGCTGGTGTGTGACGACGGTGCAGGTGTGTGACGACGGTGCAGGTGTGTGACGACGGTGCTGGTGTGTGACGACGGTGCAGGTGTGTGACGACGGTGCTGGTGTGTGACGACGGTGCAGGTGTGTGACGCCGCTGCAGGTGTGTGTGACTAAAGTGCCCTTATCCTAACCTACCAGAGAACCCAAAACAGAAAACAAGACATTAGGTCATTTTCGCGAGCCGCAAACATTTTCTAGTACGACGATTTTGAAGTAGACGTCAAAATGCGACGCTGATAGAAGGACGGATTAGAATCGTAGTGATCCTTGGCGGCTGCCCACTGTGTTCATACGTTACAATGGCACAAGTCATTGTAGCATCCAATGGCCGCCCCACTGACCCCTCACAAGGAGCAAAGACCACTGGAACTCTTGAAAAAGACTGAGAGGGACAGACCATCCATGACCTACAGACGTGGAAAGCATCTCTCTCCACTTCTCTCGTGTATTTTAACCCACTTACACCACTTAACGTCGTTAAGTGTCTCGAACTACCAGTGTTGTGGGTGTTACTCCTCAGGCAACACACACAACTCTCTTACTAAGGTAATCAACTATAATTACTCTAATCAATCAATCAATAATTACTCTAATCAATTCTAATTACTTACTCCTACTTACTAATAAGACAACTTACTAACATTTTCACGTTTTAATATTGTGTAATATTTTGCGCCAAATATCTTCTCAGTTATTTATGCGCTAGTATAAATAAGGGAGGGAAGGGAGCCGGTCGGCCGAGAGGACAGCACGCTGGACTTGTGATCCTGTAGTCCCGGGTTCGATCCCGGGCGCCGGCGAGAAACAATGGGCAAAGTTTCTTTCACCCTATGCCCCTGTTACCTAGCAGTAAAATAGGTACCTGGGTGTTAGCCAGCTGTCACGGGCTGCTTCCTGGGGGTGGAGGCCTGGTCGAGGACCGGGCCGCGGGGGACACTAAAGCCCCGAAATCATCTCAAGATAACCTCAAGATAACCTCAAGATAGTAATGTACGCGACAGTCGTCAGTGAAATGACACAGACATGACTTGAAATGTATAACTTTGTGATGCCAGGAAACATGGCTAATTAGACGAGATATTGTACACTCATTAATGGAATTCAGAAGTGGGTAGACTGTAGATACATTCTTGAGCACTAGAATACACTCTACTTATGACACGGATTTTATAGTATAAATTTTTATGGTAGAAAAAATTGCAGGGGAAGAGGGAATAGCATGACAGTGGTGGAGGACCACTGCATGACAGTGGTGGAGGACCACGCATGACAGTGGTGGAGGACCACTGCATGACAGTGGTGGAGGACCACGCATGACAGTGGTGGAGGACCACTGCATGACAGTGGTGGAGGACCACGCATGACAGTGGTGGAGGACCACACATGACAGTGGTGGAGGACCACTGCATGACAGTGGTGGAGGACCACGCATGACAGTGGTGGAGGACCACTGCATGACAGTGGTGGAGGACCACTGCATGACAGTGGTGGAGGACCACGCATGACAGTGGTGGAGGACCACACATGACAGTGGTGGAGGACCACTGCATGACAGTGGTGGAGGACCACAGCATGACAGTGGTGGAGGACCACGCATGACAGTGGTGGAGGACCACAGCATGACAGTGGTGGAGGACCACTGCATGACAGTGGTGGAGGACCACGCATGACAGTGGTGGAGGACCACGCATGACAGTGGTGGAGGACCACGCATGACAGTGGTGGAGGACCACTGCATGACAGTGGTGGAGGACCACTGCATGACAGTGGTGGAGGACCACTGCATGACAGTGGTGGAGGACCACTGCATGACAGTGGTGGAGGACCACGCATGACAGTGGTGGAGGACCACACATGACAGTGGTGGAGGACCACAGCATGACAGTGGTGGAGGACCACGCATGACAGTGGTGGAGGACCACGCATGACAGTGGTGGAGGACCACTGCATGACAGTGGTGGAGAACCACGCATGACAGTGGTGGAGGACCACACATGACAGTGGTGGAGGACCACTGCATGACAGTGGTGGAGGACCACAGCATGACAGTGGTGGAGGACCACGCATGACAGTGGTGGAGGACCACTGCATGACAGTGGTGGAGGACCACGCATGACAGTGGTGGAGGACCACGCATGACAGTGGTGGAGGACCACGCATGACAGTGGTGGAGGACCACGCATGACAGTGGTGGAGGACCACTGCATGACAGTGGTGGAGGACCACTGCATGACAGTGGTGGAGGACCACGCATGACAGTGGTGGAGGACCACTGCATGACAGTGGTGGAGGACCACGCGTGACAGTGGTGGAGGACCACTGCATGACAGTGGTGGAGGACCACGCATGACAGTGGTGGAGGACCACGCATGACAGTGGTGGAGGACCACGCGTGACAGTGGTGGAGGACCACGCATGACAGTGGTGGAGGACCACGCATGACAGTGGTGGAGGACCACGCATGACAGTGGTGGAGGACCACGCATGACAGTGGTGGAGGACCACGCATGACAGTGGTGGAGGACCACGCATGACAGTGGTGGAGGACCACGCATGACAGTGGTGGAGGACCACTGCATGACAGTGGTGGAGGACCACTGCATGACAGTGGTGGAGGACCACTGCATGACAGTGGTGGAGGACCACGCATGACAGTGGTGGAGGACCACGCATGACAGTGGTGGAGGACCACTGCATGACAGTGGTGGAGGACCACTGCATGACAGTGGTGGAGGACCACTGCATGACAGTGGTGGAGGACCACTGCATGACAGTGGTGGAGGACCACTGCATGACAGTGGTGGAGGACCACTGCATGACAGTGGTGGAGGACCACGCATGACAGTGGTGGAGGACCACTGCATGACAGTGGTGGAGGACCACGCATGACAGTGGTGGAGGACCACGCATGACAGTGGTGGAGGACCACTGCATGACAGTGGTGGAGGACCACACATGACAGTGGTGGAGGACCACTGCATGACAGTGGTGGAGGACCACTGCATGACAGTGGTGGAGGACCACTGCATGACAGTGGTGGAGGACCACACATGACAGTGGTGGAGGACCACGCATGACAGTGGTGGAGGACCACTGCATGACAGTGGTGGAGGACCACACATGACAGTGGTGGAGGACCACTGCATGACAGTGGTGGAGGACCACACATGACAGTGGTGGAGGACCACTGCATGACAGTGGTGGAGGACCACGCATGACAGTGGTGGAGGACCACTGCATGACAGTGGTGGAGGACCACACATGACAGTGGTGGAGGACCACTGCATGACAGTGGTGGAGGACCACTGCATGACAGTGGTGGAGGACCACTGCATGACAGTGGTGGAGGACCACACATGACAGTGGTGGAGGACCACTGCATGACAGTGGTGGAGGACCACTGCATGACAGTGGTGGAGGACCACTGCATGACAGTGGTGGAGGACCACGCATGACAGTGGTGGAGGACCACTGCATGACAGTGGTGGAGGACCACACATGACAGTGGTGGAGGACCACTGCATGACAGTGGTGGAGGACCACACATGACAGTGGTGGAGGACCACTGCATGACAGTGGTGGAGGACCACACATGACAGTGGTGGAGGACCACTGCATGACAGTGGTGGAGGACCACTGCATGACAGTGGTGGAGGACCACTGCATGACAGTGGTGGAGGACCACACATGACAGTGGTGGAGGACCACTGCATGACAGTGGTGGAGGACCACACATGACAGTGGTGGAGGACCACTGCATGACAGTGGTGGAGGACCACACATGACAGTGGTGGAGGACCACTGCATGACAGTGGTGGAGGACCACACATGACAGTGGTGGAGGACCACTGCATGACAGTGGTGGAGGACCACTGCATGACAGTGGTGGAGGACCACACATGACAGTGGTGGAGGACCACTGCATGACAGTGGTGGAGGACCACACATGACAGTGGTGGAGGACCACTGCATGACAGTGGTGGAGGACCACTGCATGACAGTGGTGGAGGACCACTGCATGACAGTGGTGGAGGACCACACATGACAGTGGTGGAGGACCACTGCATGACAGTGGTGGAGGACCACTGCATGACAGTGGTGGAGGACCACACATGACAGTGGTGGAGGACCACTGCATGACAGTGGTGGAGGACCACACATGACAGTGGTGGAGGACCACTGCATGACAGTGGTGGAGGACCACTGCATGACAGTGGTGGAGGACCACGCATGACAGTGGTGGAGGACCACGCATGACAGTGGTGGAGGACCACTGCATGACAGTGGTGGAGGACCACACATGACAGTGGTGGAGGACCACTGCATGACAGTGGTGGAGGACCACTGCATGACAGTGGTGGAGGACCACTGCATGACAGTGGTGGAGGACCACACATGACAGTGGTGGAGGACCACTGCATGACAGTGGTGGAGGACCACAGCATGACAGTGGTGGAGGACCACTGCATGACAGTGGTGGAGGACCACGCATGACAGTGGTGGAGGACCACTGCATGACAGTGGTGGAGGACCACACATGACAGTGGTGGAGGACCACTGCATGACAGTGGTGGAGGACCACGCATGACAGTGGTGGAGGACCACACATGACAGTGGTGGAGGACCACGCATGACAGTGGTGGAGGACCACACATGACAGTGGTGGAGGACCACTGCATGACAGTGGTGGAGGACCACGCATGACAGTGGTGGAGGACCACGCATGACAGTGGTGGAGGACCACACATGACAGTGGTGGAGGAACACACATGACAGTGGTGGAGGACCACTGCATGACAGTGGTGGAGGACCACGCATGACAGTGGTGGAGGACCACACATGACAGTGGTGGAGGACCACGCATGACAGTGGTGGAGGACCACTGCATGACAGTGGTGGAGGACCACTGCATGACAGTGGTGGAGGACCACACATGACAGTGGTGGAGGACCACGCATGACAGTGGTGGAGGACCACACATGACAGTGGTGGAGGACCACGCATGACAGTGGTGGAGGACCACACATGACAGTGGTGGAGGACCACTGCATGACAGTGGTGGAGGACCACGCATGACAGTGGTGGAGGACCACACATGACAGTGGTGGAGGACCACGCATGACAGTGGTGGAGGACCACTGCATGACAGTGGTGGAGGACCACTGCATGACAGTGGTGGAGGACCACACATGACAGTGGTGGAGGACCACGCATGACAGTGGTGGAGGACCACACATGACAGTGGTGGAGGACCACGCATGACAGTGGTGGAGGACCACACATGACAGTGGTGGAGGACCACGCATGACAGTGGTGGAGGACCACTGCATGACAGTGGTGGAGGACCACTGCATGACAGTGGTGGAGGACCACACATGACAGTGGTGGAGGACCACGCATGACAGTGGTGGAGGACCACGCATGACAGTGGTGGAGGACCACGCATGACAGTGGTGGAGGACCACGCATGACAGTGGTGGAGGACCACGCATGACAGTGGTGGAGGACCACTGCATGACAGTGGTGGAGGACCACGCATGACAGTGGTGGAGGACCACGCATGACAGTGGTGGAGGACCACGCGTGACAGTGGTGGAGGACCACGCATGACAGTGGTGGAGGACCACACATGACAGTGGTGGAGGACCACGCATGACAGTGGTGGAGGACCACTGCATGACAGTGGTGGAGGACCACTGCATGACAGTGGTGGAGGACCACACATGACAGTGGTGGAGGACCACGCATGACAGTGGTGGAGGACCACTGCATGACAGTGGTGGAGGACCACGCATGACAGTGGTGGAGGACCACTGCATGACAGTGGTGGAGGACCACGCATGACAGTGGTGGAGGACCACTGCATGACAGTGGTGGAGGACCACTGCATGACAGTGGTGGAGGACCACGCATGACAGTGGTGGAGGACCACTGCATGACAGTGGTGGAGGACCACGCATGACAGTGGTGGAGGACCACTGCATGACAGTGGTGGAGGACCACGCATGACAGTGGTGGAGGACCACTGCATGACAGTGGTGGAGGACCACACATGACAGTGGTGGAGGACCACGCATGACAGTGGTGAAGGACCACTGCATGACAGTGGTGGAGGACCACTGCATGACAGTGGTGGAGGACCACGCATGACAGTGGTGGAGGACCACGCATGACAGTGGTGGAGGACCACGCATGACAGTGGTGGAGGACCACGCATGACAGTGGTGGAGGACCACGCATGACAGTGGTGGAGGACCACACATGACAGTGGTGGAGGACCACGCATGACAGTGGTGGAGGACCACGCATGACAGTGGTGGAGGACCACACATGACAGTGGTGGAGGACCACACATGACAGTGGTGGAGGACCACTGCATGACAGTGGTGGAGGACCACTGCATGACAGTGGTGGAGGACAACTGCATGACAGTGGTGGAGGACCACGCATGACAGTGGTGGAGGACCACTGCA